>NC_081417.1:113797726-113807726 GCF_949786415.1 Peromyscus eremicus | reverse complement strand
AAGGAAGAACTGGCCCTTTTCTATGTTTATTCTGTATCAGCAACTAATCTAAATGCTTTGCATATGTCATTTAATTCCATTAACATCCTTACTAAGAGGTCAGTGTGACTGCCCACCCCCCAGAGAAACTAAAGCACAGAGATGTTAAGTAACTTGCCTACGGTCATACTGAGCCAGAGCTAGTCAAGCCCAGACAGCATGACTGTAGTCCATGCTCTGAGAGGTGCCCTCCATAGGACCAGAAAGCAGTAGGGCCTACATACTTCTCCCAGCCTCCAAATTGTACTTCTTAGCTTTACAACTGTTGCTTTTTCTAAATCCCTGTCTGCCTGGATCCCAGATGGACCTTTGGACTGACTTAAACTTATCTGCAGACATACCATTGCTGACCCCAGTTGTCCGTGTCCTGATGTGGCCAGACTCCCAGCTTCTGTGTGGCTTCCTTCCTTAGCGGATATTGAGGTCTTATCCCGACCCTCCTCTGCACCTGAGCTATTGTCTGTGCTCCATTTTAGCTTTCTCCATCCTCCCCAAAGGGAGGCTACTGAAGAGCACCCATCCTGACATCTTTACAATTGTTTATTGAATGCCAGAATCCGTGCGGCCAATCACTCTTTTTTCTCACTATAACTCACCAAGAAGGGTAATATTGGCTCACAATCAGTGCTAGATGTAGTGGAGGCCAACCCATTTTCAGGACCTGTACTATGTTCCGTGAATTACATTCAAGGGAGTGACCCCATCCCATGATTCCTTCCTATGAAGAGTCCTCCAAGCAGGGAGGCAGTCAAGCCTTAGTGGCTGGAGCAGGTACTTCCTAAAGGGACTCATTCAGAACACAGGGGTCATTATCATCTCCTGGGCCTGTAATGGACCACAAGGGCAAAGTCCTAGGACAGGCTAGTCATCAGATCTGAGCTCCGATATTAAAAAGGAGGCGTAGGGACAGAGTGATCACTTGGAGCCTGTATATTAAATGTGTTTTCCCTTTGTAAAAAAAAAAAAAAACCTGAAGAAGTTATGTTTCGACATAAAGGCAGCCTGTGTTTCATAGCTATTCTAATTTATGGGCCGTACATTCCTGTGATTGTCTTGAACTGAATAGCCAAGTAAATAATCATGGAGAGCCACAGGTAAATCATGTGGAGGTGAACGGAGCCTGTCCAGGGCCTCCACAAATGGCACAAACATTATTTCCTAATTTTGCACATTTCTTCATCTGAGCCCAGAAAACGCCTCCTCTCATTGGCTTTGAGGGTTGACACTTTTCTCACTCCAATCCTGAGGAGATTGCGGCAAGGTGAAACGTGAGAAGTTTTTAAAGCGTTCCTACACACATCCCCCTTCTAATTTCCCTTCTCAATTCCAAGGAAATAATGCCATTCACTTCACTTCCACAGGTATTTATCTGGAGCTGCTGGGCTTCTGGCAATAGAGGAAGGCAGGGAAGAGTCCAGACAGGCGGAGACTTGCCCACGAATCACCCTCCACCACCATCCGCATACACATATACAAGCTGGAACCTGGAGAAGATGTTAATGTGTGATAAGATAACCGAAACGTAGAAGTTACCATTTTCGTAGTAGATCTGGTGACCTTAAGAAGTACATTTTCATTGCCATCCAACCACCATCAACATCCATCTCCAGAACTGTTTCCTCGTCCCTACCTGGAGGTGTGCTGGGATGGGCCCAACTGTCAATGGTTTGACTTCTCCGACTACAGTGATCCAAAAGCAAACCCACACAACCATTCACGTTTTCAATTTCAGTACAGCATTCAACAAACGACTCGAGATCAGCCCTCTATTACCAACGAGGCTTATGCAATGATCTGGCCTAACTTAGGCTAATGTGAGAGCTCCCCCCGCATGCCCAGAAGGCTGGCTGAAGATACCCTGTGTGGTAGGTTAGGTGGCCTAAACACACTTTCAACCTACAATATTCTAACTTTTTGGATTTAGTACAAATTTAGATGCAAATTTCCTTGACAACCACAGAAGCCAATATTTCAAAGTCAATGAGAAAAGGTATTTTCTGGGCTCAATAAATAGGAGCATTTATCTATTAAACATTCTTTTCCCCACTTTCCTGCCTTTCTTGGGCCCCAGAAGTCACCATTCTACTCTCTATGAACTTGGCTACTCAGGGATCTCCCATACAAGGGATCAAACATGATGTATTCTTTTGTGACTTGTTCATTTTATGAAGCATAATATTTTCAAGGTTCATCCATGCTCTAGCATTGGTGGCCTGATTAATTTTATACATAGCAAAGTTGAACCAGCTAAAATAACTGTACACACACACACACACACACACACACACACACACACACACGACATGCATGTTCATATTAGCCTGCATTGTTAAGGAGCCACAGTGCTGAGACTGATGCACTCATTGAGATATTAGTCAGCACAAAGGCCCACCCAAGGGGCAGGCAGGGCAGAACTCGAAGCAGTTTCCCAGGGGACTGAGACCCATGAGAAGGAGACACAGGGCACAGATGCAAATCTGCAGGCTAAGTGCTAAGTCACTGCAGAGCACGAATGGACCGAAGCCAGGCTGAAGATGGAGGCAGAGAGGTCTAGGCAGAGGTAAGCGGAGAAGTGGGGCTTTCATGAGAACGGGAGGGTGGGTGGAATGTAGCCTAAGAAGAGAAAACGGACGAGAGTAAACATTCCAGAGGTGCATGCAATGAGAGCATGCTCCATGGCAGACTGTCCTGTTCACTGTTTCATGCCCGGTGCTTGCCACAACCACAACTGTGTGCTACGTGAGTAAGTAATAAAAAACAAAGCCTGGGTTGGGGATATTCACCCGAGGGGAGTGTGGGGAACTCAGAAGCAAGACAGCATTGAAGGTGGTTGACCAGGGGCGTCTATAAAGATTCCTCCACCACGTTTAACCTAGGTGCTGCTAGAGCATAGACAGACACACCTGAGCAGCTGAGTCAAAGTGCTTCCAGCTGGGCCCACAGCAATGGAACTCCAGAGTCTTCACTGGCTGTGTGCACACACAGTACCATCTCGCATGGAAGTCTTGTTTTGTGACAATGTTTTCAGGTGGCAGAGAGGAGAGGGATGGATGGCCACTTAGTAATCAAACATCAGAGTGATTGGGATTGAGAGGCGAAAGGAAGATCCTGAGGCCACCATGGGAGAGAAGATTACAAAATCTAGAGACCTTGAAAGTCCTGGAAGAAAGTCAGAAGCCAGAGATGATGAGAAATGTCAGGCCTGGGTGATTGGCTGCAGATGGAGGTTCTGGGAGGAGAAGTCTTCCGTCCTCACGGAGGAGCGTGTGATTGGAAGGCAACCCTGGCCTCCACATTTGAAAAGGAAGCAGAGCTCCGCCGGGGGGGGGGGGGGGGGGGGGTTAATAGCTGCAGAGATGCCATCTGCAGCCAGGAAAATGTGGCTATGGCAAGGGGAGTGATGAAGGTCATAAGAACAGAAGAATTGTGAATAGGAGGAGAGAGGGGACGAAGAGGGACTGACTTTGCATTTAGTGCAAAACTCATTCCAACTGATTTAGACCCGAACCAGGCATTTATTACAAGGCCGCAGAGATATTTCATGGAACCCAAGAGGGTAAATAACATTGCAAGAAGAATGGAACCAGGCTCTGGAGAGCTATGCAGGACCAGAGGTTACTTTCTTTCTCTTCCCCTCCCGGTAATCACCTCCAACCACTGCCCACCCACCCTGACATGCACCAGTTTATCCTTTGGTCTCCTCTGTCTTCATAGATGAGCCATCAGGAGTACATCTGCCTGATTCAAAAGCCCAGCACAAAGTAGTTTGTGTCCTGAGTCCAAGTCATGGTTTCTGGGGGAGACTATAGGACTGGCCTGGGCTCAGGGATCTCCAGGGTGCTGGCACTTCACTGTATGAATTTGGCTTCTGAGCACAGCTTCCTCAACTGGAAGGAAGTGATCCAGTTGGGCAGATTCCATAGATGTGGCCCAAACCGAACCAGTCGGAGTCTGTCAGGTACCAGAGGACTGGAAGCATTCAGAGAATCAAAGTCAGGGATGGCTGGACAATCCTCCCTCCAGAAACTAGGAGTTCTGCCAGTCTGTGCTCGTCCCTCGGTCACTGACGGCACAAGTGTTCTGTAGGGAGAGCTCTCAGCTGTGTAGACACGTCCTGTGAATCCTCAAAGAGGCTGCCCTGGGGCAAATGGGAACAGAGTCACCATCTATGCAGTGGAAGGAGTCACCTGAGATGAACTCACAGGCTTCGTGGAATGCAGAAAGCTAAGCTATTTCTTCTTAACCACCCTAACTTCAACCCTACCACCCCCATCTCGTCTCTGGAATCTAGTCACAGACTAAATAAGGAAGCCCAGGAGTGCCCTAAAATCAGACACATATTTGAAGGGGGTAGACAGAATTTATATGTAGATTTTTCTAGAAAGAAAATTCATTCAAGGGGACCATGACTAAAAAGAAGCTAAGAAGCAGTGATTTGAACAGATGTGATTTAAAGCATTTCATTATAAGTGAAACATAGAAATAAAGAGGGAAGTAGGAGATGGGACCAGAAAGAAAAATCAAATACACTTTGAAAGTATTGGGGTCTACACAGCTGTTAGGATGAAACTTTAATTTTGGCTTCGAGCTTCCTAGCAGGCAGAGAAGCCTGGCAGTTTAATATAACTGAAAAGCCACGATCCCACCAGAGAAAAAATGCCATGTCTATTAGTAATTACTAGAAGAAATTTCTCAGCAAGCAAAATATTGCAAAAGTAAATATAGTCATTTATAGGAGTAGTGATAATTGTTGTTTATTATAAATGAACTCATAGTAGGCACCACGTTAGGTTACATAAGCCATTTCACCAAATGCTGGTAGGAATCTACTGTTTCTACGGCTGCATGCTAGTGATTTTACACTAGGTACAGAGAAGTGGAGAGCCTGGCCTCCGCCCCCACAGCTGGAGTGGCCATCAAAGGACACTCTGCTGTATCAGCCAAGGCCTAAGTCCACACTCCTAGCTACTGTAGATTACACGGATCCTATAAAAACAAGAGAATGAGAGAGATAAAAGCAGCCATGACACACACCCCAGGCAGCCTTCCACTGAGCAGGATACAAAGACCTAGAAAGTACAAAAGGTTAGAAACAATAACAGTCGTTGTCATTTTTAAAACTGCCCATGAGCCAGGCATCCTTTGGGGTTTTTGTGTTGGTGTCTCCTTCGATTTCTCATGTCTTCTCTTGTTATTGAAAACTGGTTTCACTAGGCCAAGTCCACACTTCCTCACCCGGATTTTGGAGTCCTGAAAGACTAGGACTTTCTCTATCCAGCATCATTTTCTACCAGTGCCTCCACTGGGATGGGGACGTGGGGACGTGGGCACGTTTAAATACGGACGGTGTCTTTCGAATGGTGTGGAGGGGATGCTGTTGAAGTGGAAAGCTTGAAAGAGTGGGGGAGAGCTTAGAGATAAAGCCAGCAGGACCTGGGGTAGAGATGGATACAGGATGAGGGAGAACACAGAGCAGTCTGGGTGGTGGGAAGTGGCGGCGGTGGTGGTGGTGGTGGTGGCGGACGCCCAGGAGCACTAGCCAGACGGAGGTGTCATGGACTGGGGTTGAGCTGCCAGGAATGTGCAGGCAAGAATCTGGAGGCCAGAACACGTGAAGCCCCAGAATCATAAAAGAGCTCTCTACAGAGCCGAAGTAGAAGAGGAAAGAGCGATGGCATGGCCCTTGAGGCAGGAGGAGAAGGAGAGGGGACCCGTGAGAGTCAGAGGAGAAAAGGAAAGCTGTGCTGAGGATACCGGAATCCCAGAAGCCACTGACTGATGGAGAGGCAAGGGGAGTGCCTGTTGCCTAAAATGTCAAAAAATAGAATAAGAAAAGGCAACTGAGGCTCAGCAGTGGGGTGGGGTGGGGTAGTGAGGTGCGAGGTATCTGTAAAGAAAAAAAAAAAAGCCAGCTTATGGAAGGTTCCGGAAGCTGTAGGTAAAGATAAAAATGGAGGCAACTGGCATAAATTGCTCACTTGAGATACCCTGCAGTGCGAGGAAGGAAAAAAACCAAAATATTGGGTAAATGGGCCATCAGGGTCAGGCAAATGGTTCTTTTCAACTGAGAGAAATCTCCCCTGTGAGTGAAGGGAAGCATGAACAACATTTTGATGTGGGGTCTAAGCAATTCTCTAGGACTGAACCAGGTAGGTGTTCCCCATGTAAAATCCAAGATGACACATTTGTATTTTAATCGTCTGGGATTTTAAGGTCTAGAGAGGCATATCTTCTGGACCTACATAAAGCAGATTGTATGAGGTAAGGCCCGTGTCCACTTCCTCACTGGCATCTCTAGACAAGCTAAGAACCCCGTTAGTAAGTACTGTCGACAGAGTGGGATGGGTCAGCAGGTGTATAAATGAAGCCACCTCCACGTTTCCTATGAGTCAAAACCATGGGCAGGTTCTGTTTTTCAGCAAGCATTGAAAATACAGCTCTGGGCTCCCTGTGTCCTGCCCTTGAATCTCAGTACGGTATGGATAATAGCTCAATACATTGTCAATAAGCACAGCGTGTTCCCTCTGCGGCTACCTGACTTAATAGGACAGCCATCCGTAGAGAGCCTCGTGGGAAGGTGACGCTTGGCCTCACCAATGTCATCTAAGGAAATACTCATCTTCCCTGAAGTGTCTCTCCTCCCTTCCTTCACACATAGTGCACTATAAATGATGAGGAGGAGGGTTTGTAAATCAAGAAAAAGACCCTGCTCTCAAGCACTCATTAATTAGGTGGATGGATCTCACATCCCAGTTCAATTGGACAGGACAGCAGGGAACCATTCCATCTCCTGGATGTCCCCACCTGGGTCCTGAAGAGTCTCAAGGAGATAGCTCAACACGAGGAACTTCTAATGTCTAAGCCTCTTTTTCCTTTGTGCCTGGAGAGGTAGAAATATCAGGCAGGCTGGGTCTCTTACTGGATTTTGTGAAAAAATTTGGAGATTATCATGGAATTAAACGTTTTATTTGTTTAATGATTTATCCCCCACACTGATTTGAAAACAATTCCATACTTCTTATAAGATTATGTAAACTAGGTCAGGGGAAAATAAATGATAATAACCGAGAAAAAGATGAGACAGGATCTAGAAGCTGGAATTGTAGCAGGGCTGAGTATATAACGCAATGCTTACTATGAAGTATTGCCCACTCACCTGTAGGTGGGATTCATATCAGGATCTCAGAGCTCTAACAACCAGAGCAAATGGGGAAATCTGCTTGGCCCATCACACTTCAGCACCCAGGAGACAGCATGCCCACAAGATCCAATACCTAGGAGGTGAACGTCCTGAGCTGAGGCCCAACAAGCTGCCCACAGGGTTCCTCAGTACACCCTTTGATGAAATGAAGAACATTCCCCCAGAATGAAGGACAGACTACGTTCCACACAACACTACTCCTCAGTAGATATGTAGCGCCAACATCCTACCAAGCCAGGTGTGGTGAAACAAACCTGAAATCCCATCACTGAGAAGGCTGAGGCACAAGAGTCTCAAGATGGAAGCCAGCCTGGACTACATAGTGAATGAGTTTCAGGACAGCCTGGGTTACAGTAGGATCCTGTCTCAAAAGCAAGCAAATAAACAGCACCCCAATAAAAGGGAAGCCCATAAAAGCAGTGCTTGGTGGCTCATATGATGTAGCCGGTGGTCTAGCTTAAACTGGGAATCTACTTCAGAGCACGCTGACCTGTGGGGGAGGAGCTGACTCCAGGTCCTACCTAGTCTCATCTCTGTCACCACCCAGAGAGGTGAGAGTTGCCTTGGCTTTGATCACAACCGCTCTACCCAATTCCTGGTGTGCTCCAGTGACCTGTTCTATTGGTTTACCCATCAACCCAATGATTGACATGGCCTCTAATGTACAGAGCAACAGCCGGCACCACACCTGGGGCTGAACAAGTACATGATAAATATAGAGACTTCTACTGTGGCCTTGGACAATGAACTCATTCTGGACAGGGTGGATTCTTCTCATCAGAAAATAAAGAGGTTAGCAAGAGGATACTCCCGAAATCCTGTTCTAACTCCTTCATTCTATGTTAAGATTTTGTGAAAATTAAAATACAACTTTTAGATTTAAGAATGTGGATGCTAAAATTATCCTGTTGCTTTGATTTAATCTTAGTCAAAATCATATGTGCTTTCTCAGACCTATCATAATATTACAACTTTAAAAAAACAAGAGCAAGGAAGACATTGGTGAAAAGTCATAACAAGTAGCCATACTCCTCTTATGCCCCCCGCCGTTGCCTACTAGCTACAACCCCATGTCCTTGACTGAGAGCCGCTGCCCAATCCTGCTCTGAGTAGGCCCTTACCACAGGGGCCTCACAGCCGCAATAACCAGTAATGGTAGGCCCAATCCACTCACCTCTCTAGCACTGTGCTTCAAACCACTCTTACTCTTTAGGAGGCCTCATAATGTCCCTCCCAACTGCCTTCCAGAAATCTACCTAAAGAAATTTCTAGATGGCCAATACTGGCTTTTGGCAGATCTTTTTTAGGAAGACAGAGTAACAAGAAGTAAAAATAACATTTAAATCATGTTTAAGCTTTCAGTGTTTCATCGTCTCTGAAGCATCCCTTGTGATTTGAGAAGTGCCAGGCACTGCCTTGTATATGTTATTGTTTTAAAACACTTCTACATCTTTTAGAGGTGACTAGCACCCTCACTTTACAGACGAGGAAAGCAAGCTGAGGGGAGTGAATGAGAAATTCAGCCAAAGCAGAGGAACTAGGTGGCTAAGAAACAGGGATTTAACCCCCAGGTTTCTGAATCTAAGGCCGGCCGATGCACTTCCACCACATCATGCATCCCCAAAGAAGCAGATGCCACTCCACAAACTCACCAAATGGTAGGAAGGGCGATGATGTGTGGGGTGGCTCCCAAGAAACTAGAAGGTAATTTGCAAGGTAATGTGTTCTGTTATCTTGTCTAAACTGCCTTCCTGCTGTTGTTTAGATCAGTGGCCCCCACAGGGCCGTGTGTTAAATGACTGATCTCCAGGGAAAACATTGGGATATGGTGTAACCTAAGGTGGTGTGACCTAGAGGGAGGTCTTTTAGTCATTGGGGGCCATGCCCTTGAAAGGATAGTAAGACCCTCTGCTCTTCCTCTTCCTCCCCTTGCTTCCTGGTTCATCAAGGAAGCAGTGTTGATCTATCACACACTCTCACCACCATGTTCTGCTTCATGGGAGGCCTGAAGCAATGGGCCACTAGACCATGGACCAGAACCTCTAAAATCATGGCCCAAAATAAACAATTTCTCTTATAAATCCACACATGGCATTGGTGGTCAACCACATCAATTTATTACTAGAATGTGAAAGAAACCTAAGACATTTCCCTGGCCTTCAATGGCTTATAGCCCCATTGGGGAGGGAGGACACTGAGATTCTTGAGACAATTTCCGAAAGGCTCATTTGCACCTTCCTTAATGCTCAAGGGATTTAGTCTTCAAACTGACACCTGTACCTCGAGGAGGTCTGATGACACAGTCTGATTCAGGAGTCAGACAAGCTCTGTCAGGTGCTAGGACTTGTCTTGGCTACCTCCAAATTAATAAGATTAGAAAGTCAAGTTGTTCAATCAACTATAGGCCTACAATTTGCAAAGGACCACAGTCAAAAGCTATCTCGTTTCTCACAGGTCACTAGCTCCATTGCCATTCCCTGACCCCTTCCTCTTCATCCCAGTACTCAAACTACCCAAAGCCAGATAATGACACTGAAGCCAGAAGTCAGCGTGGAGTGGAGGTGAAGTGGGCCAGTGAGCCTCCAGATTTTACCTTTGTGGTGCAAATGGAGTCTATGACAAGGCCCCCAAGACCCACACTTAGCTGAATACATGACCTGGGGAAGTATACTTGGCTTCCTCATGCCACTTCCTTGGATGAGAAGATGAGCAATAATCCCAACCAAAGCAATGGCTCCTGGGGGCTGGAGAGATGGTTCA
>NC_081417.1:113734730-113797526 GCF_949786415.1 Peromyscus eremicus | reverse complement strand
GCCACAGGCCCCAGAGCAAGAGAAACCAACTGACCATGAATGAAGATCTCAGAAACTTGAGCTGAATTAACCCTTCTTGGAAGTTAATTATCTCGAATACTTTGATACAATATTGGAGAGATGAATAGCAGTTACCAGTATTTATTGTGATATGGGAAGTACCTTATTTTTTTTCCAAGACAGAGTTTCTCTGGGTAGCCTTGGCTGTCTTGGAACTCACTCTATAGACCCAGGCTGGCCTCGAACTCAGAGATCCCTTTGCCTCTGCCTTTGCTGGGATTAAAGGTGTGCGCCACCACTGCCTGATTTGGGAAGTACTTTCAGTAATCTCATTTTATTTACTCTCTACATTTATCTTATAATCAACCATCATGTATTAAGTACCTTCTAGTTCACAAATTAGTTAAAACAACAACAATACCAAAATCTGCTTACTAAAATATGGTTCTGTATAGCCCAGAATCTATGAATATTAAAAGGTTTATTTTTTGTTTGGGAAGTAGGTGTGTGTGTGTGTGTGTGTGTGTGTGTCTGTCTGTCTGTCTGTCTGTCTGTCTGTGTCTGTGTCTGTGTTAGAAAGAGAGAATGACATATATAGAGTTTGAAGAATATTTATCATCTGACTCTTTACAGAAAAGTGTGTGACCCCTGATATAGAAGCCAGGCACTTGTGATGTGCTAACCTGGGATGGTGAGGGGAGAGATGTGGATGGCACTAGCCGGGTGTGGCTGCAAAGGAGAGTGATCTGTGAAGTAAAGGCTCAGGTCCCACATCTGTCTCACACTTGCTGTGTGAGCTAGAATAGGCTCCCCTAAACTTTCCCAAGGTAGCCAATTCTCTCCCACAACGAGGAGTAGGATGTTCAACTCCTTTACTATCTGTTTATGAGTTCCTTAATTAACACAGGGGCCCAAAAATAAGGAAACATTCTAGTATGAGGTTTAAAATTCCTTGATGTCCTATTCTTTTTTTTCTGGTGAAAATTTAAGAACAATGCTTTGAAAGGACATAAGATCCTTATAGGACATAGGCCCGGGGTGGAACAAATTGCGAGAATAGAAGACACAACTTCCAGACAGAAAGTTAGGGCTGTCATCCCTGTTTTAGGTGACAAATATAGAATTGCCAGTCTTCTTTTTAAGCAGAAAGACATTTTTCTATGTTTTAGAATCCCAATACAAAAGGAGCAATAGATGCCTGCAGGATGGGCCAGAGAAGCGAAGGGTGGGGCTCCATTTCTAAAATGCTCGTGGAGATGAAAAACTATAACTTGCAGTGTGAGCCAATTCATTGAGGCCTTACATTCATTTGTTGAGAACGGAGGGGGCAACAAAACCCCTCCGAGCCAATCGGGAGAGGCAGGATGGAAAGGTCAGGCCCGGCTAGGGAGGGGCGACTATCCGACTTGGTTAAAATGATGGTATTCGACAGAAGTTACATCTGAGGTCAAGTGACCGCAATAACAGGGACACGAAGAGCTCGCTCTCAAATCATTCTCGGGGATGAAAATGACACGAAACTGACATCATATCTGAGGTGAGATGAAACTCAAATCCTCAGCAGCTGTACACTTCACCTGCTGATGGGCAGCCTGACCCCACCAATCTCATAATCATACGGTGTCAAGAGGGGAGCAGAGCCTCCAGCAACACAAGGCTCCTGTACCTGTGGGGAGTGACGCTTGGTCTCCGCTTCAGAAATGATGTTGTTAAAAGTTTCAATACTCGGCTTGAAACCTTTCAAATCAATGTCTGATTAGAAAAATTGGATTCCACCTCCATGCATGGAACTCTTCCCTTCTGCAATTTCCCTCCACACTGGGGACTTCTTGGCTAGCATTTCCTGCAATAAAACGTGTGTTTTAGTTCAACGACTGTCTTGATGTTATTTAAAGGTTCCACCCAATTCTATTCAAGATGTAAGAATGGTCTTTAATCTGAGTTAATCTTCTAGTTTCAAAACTACAGAGAGCGCTCGGGGAGGTGGGCTGGGGAGAAAATGATTAATTATAGCCCCACTTCCCCCAAATACGATATAAGAAAAGAAGGTGGTCTAGATGGGTGAATACATTAACCCATGATAAAAGGCTTAAAACAAGGAAGCCCAAACCACATTTGAATGTAAAGCAAGTGTTAAAATTAAAAACCCAGAAGAAGAAATATTACATTTAGCCAGCTGTTACCAAAAAATTCTTTGTGCTCCATCCTCTCCCCTGAATTTGTTCTGATACAAGATTCAGCTGGTGTGGGGGGCTGTACTTGCCTCTATTGGTGTGCTTAAAGAGGTGTGTATGTGTGTGTGTGTGTGTGTGTGTGTGTGTGTGTGTGTTTTCTTGAAAAGAGAGAGAGGGCATCAAGGTGTGGTTCATTTGAATAACCACGAACTGCTCTGCCTTCCAATGTACACCATGGTTCTTTGCCTGCCAATACACTTCGGCACCCCAAAGCCAATAAATACAGTTGTCAGCGGGGGGGGGGGGGGGGGGGGGGGGGGATGAATCAGCATGTATTTAAATCAAAGACAGCTGTGAAAGACTACACTCTCTCTGTTCCCAGACCTGTCAAACCGCTGAAGAGATTAAACATCTGACCCTCTTCATCCCCAACATTGTTCCACAAGAGACATTTCTGTCACTGCTCCTGCCACTTGGCTTTCAAAGATGCCACAAAGCCTCGGGCGACCTCTGCTACATTTCAGTGTTGTTTATTGATTTCTGACCCAGTGCTTAATAGTTTTCCCAGTCCCCCTGAATGGCTTTTGTAAGCAATGGGGTTTGTGCATCTCTCCGATCAATACCTTTTATATTTACAATAAAATTGAAACTGCTTCTGCTGGGGGTACAGCCCAGCATTTGTCATCCTTCAGAGAGGGAAAACTATGTCATTATCTGAATTAAAACATTTATTTCTGATTAAGAGAGTGTCCTATCTCATTAATTTTTCCCTTTCCAATAGAACGGGAATAGAACCCTATCGATTTTTGCACTTTTACACGTCTCCACTGCTGGGGAGATAATTGAGAAGTTAGCCAGAATAAATGAAGTTTCAAGTCCAGTGGGCCAGCCAATACCTTCCAAATTCAAGGTGTTTTTATGAAGCTGGATTTTAATTTGTTGGCAAGCTGAAGCAGTGGGACTTATTCGGCTGAGTAAATTGGATTAAGGGCAGAATCGGCCCAGAGCATGTCTTGGGGAGTGCTGAGGGCCTGGCTCCCTGTGGACAGCACAGCCTTCCTTCGGATTTATGCTAAGACAGCTTCCAAATTACCCTCTTCCAAGTCTGACTTGCTTCAGGAAGTGTGGATCACTGACCCAAAAGCCTATTAACGTGTGTTTCTCTCCCTCTTGCCCGTCACCTTAAAAACAACCAAGGTCTAATCAGAGTTTGAACTAGACCTTCAGATAGTCAGCACCAATTGATTACACTTTATTAGAATAATGGGACTAAATCCAAGCTTCATTAAAAGGAATTCCCTCTGCTTGGAACCCTTTATTCCAAAGACCTTTCAATTACAAGCCCTTATGGCACACACAGGGAATACTGCTCACTTTGATATTTTTCTCATTAGGAATTAACAGTCGTTCGTTCTTATTTCCATAGGCAGAGCCCAAGACCTGTCTGCTACAAGAGAGGCTCCAAACTGCACAGCCTCCAGGCTTAGGAGGACACGGGACTGCAGATGAATTAAGCCCCAGCCAGCTTTGTTAATGTCTTAATTTGTTCCTTTCTCTGTAATTTATTTACCACTGGCCCATTGCTTTTAACATTCACGTTCACTTGCGTGTGTCTTCAACCCCGTTAGGAAAAACAGCTTTCATCCTTGCACTGAAAGATGGTGTTGAAGACTTTCTGGGTGAGAGCTTGAGAGGCTTTCAGGGAAGAAATTTACAAAACGCCGTCCCTGGTGACCGGGGAAGGGAGAGCTGGCCCAGAAGTAAGGCCCGCAAGTTCCGTTCATGCCACAAGTTGAGGTCAATGTGAAGATCATAGCTCCTCTTAGAAGGAAATGCAGGACTGAAAATTAAGGAAATTGTAAAGATTTCAGTCTTGATTTATGTGACAGAGGGCAGTCTGTCTTGGGTAGGCATGCTGGTGTGTGTGTGTGTGTGTGTGTGTGTGTGTGTGTATTTGCAGACAAAAAGAAAAATAGTCACTTCCAGAAGTCCTAGTTACTAAAAGAAGAAATAAACACAGCAGATTAAAAATGCTGTGGAAATGAAGAACTTAATTTCCAACTGCATTTTAATTCATGGTCGAAAGTAGCAAAGTATGCAAAGGTTGAATACATTCATCACAAACAGTTCTGTTTTCTCTCTCTACACCAATGAGGAATTGCAGGATTACCAATGACCTTCCTCCCAATGAAGCTCCGTAATTATGGTCATTTATTATACAACAGAGATGAATGGATGGGATTTACATAGAATAAAAATATTATTTAACAGCTGTGTTATTGATGTGTGAAGTGTAATTTTAATTTATTTAAATGCTATAAATATATTGGTAATGTATTCTTTTCAAATTAACCTCCTGAACCACAACAGGGAAAGGTTCAATTAATATTGTACTAAAATCTATTTTCTCGTGTTGTACAAGCTGTGTAGAGCTGAAAACACACATCATTGTGACGCCTGGCTTACTTTACAGTGTGTTTTACTTTTCTCCTCGATTCATGATTTCAGGTTGAAATTGAGTGTCTTTTGGAATCATTTTAAAAAATTTATCTTCCTTTAAAGGAAGGGTCCCTATTAAAGTTTAAAATACTTTTTAATATAAATTATAAATGTAATGATTTGAGTAAAATTCTATTTACATTCATTGGACATATCACAACGTTTTTAATATTTGTTATATTTCCATTGAGGTGATAAAATGGAACTAGCCAACCACCCACTCTAATTTACTTAGCGAATTTAGCACAATCTCAATAAGCCTGCAAAGGAGCCCCCAGCTATACATTATGGTGACTCCCTTGGTACTCGAAGCACAGTGGATGTCTATATGCAGAGATAGACTCGTGTATTTTATTTGAGGGTTTATCTCCTTTGTATTCTGTCCATTTGCCCCTGGCTGTCATTATTCCATGCTCATCCACAGAAGAGTTATAGTTTGCAAAAACCTATCAGGTAGGCTGGACACTAGATAATTGAGGTGGTGATCAGCCCCAGAGAAAGACAATTGGTAGTGATGGTGTCGGGGGCTGCACCTAACAAGATCCGTACCCTCTGTCTCCTTTAGCCTTTCCCTGGAATGGACAGAATATGGAATAACATGGACAGGTCTGGTGTGCACCTGGAGCGGCAGGCTGGCCGTGCATGGCACTCCTTGTAACTGGGATAGGATGGAGGTGTCTTTTGACATGGAGGCAGGTTATTAAATAGAAGTGTGGACTATTAAGGGATGGCTTTGACCTTCAATACATTTCTATCAAAGTCAAAAAATGTTTGACACCACTGAACAGACTGGTATAGGCGAGGGAAATGCTTTACTGTGGACATTTCTTCCGTAGTCTTCAAAAAAGGAAGAATTTTCAATATTTTCCTTTCTAAATCCCTAGCAGGCTGTAAGGCTCCTGGTGATCAATACTAGACGGATGCTAAATGTGCTCTGAAATGATATTTGAAAACAAGATTGTTGGCCAATCTTAATAAGAACTTACTGAATGAAAAATAAGTTTTGAAATTGCATTTCTAAATGATGATTTTAAGTATACCCGTGCTCTACCTTGACTTGGCAGGGATTTTCCTAAGAGGCTTTTAAATGCACTCTCATTTTTAGTAAATGCTGGGATTCGTTGGGTGAAAGAGTTTTTAGTGTCCACACGAAAGCCCGTAAAAGCAGACCCAGGATACCTTCCAGAGTCTAGCAGTGACCCAGCCTCTCAAGCTGTTTCCCTCACATCCTGCTTGTCTGCTCCTATCCACCCCCCTTTTTTGGAACACTGAGAGACATCTCTTGTCTCTCTCACATCCCCTACCTTCCCACGAATTTTCAATTCTAAAATACTACACATTATCACACCCTAATTGCAAGGACCAAAACGAAGGCATCCCACTGACAATGGACTCAAAGCAGAAAGAATGAGGACCGCTCTGGCTCTGCATGGCTATTAAACACCCTATAGTCTATATAAAAATATGCCAAGTTGAGGCTTAACAGTAATAAAATAGTATGGGTATTGCCTTCAATCCTGGCTGAATGAGCAATGCCCCCTGATTGGGTAATTGACAAACTACATACTGTAACACACTCCCGAATAGGCCTCTGCTTTCATTATGTTGAACAATAGGTTAACTGGATAACTCTGCACTTGGCAAGATTACTTCCCACTGACTGCAAGCATCTCCTTTTCTCCACGAGTTATTCCCTGTGATATTTCTGTGCTCTTCTCCCCAGCAGGGCACTTCCAACGCCAGTTACAAGCTAGCTCAGTGGTGCTCAGCTTCGCTCTTTTACCTCCCCCCAGGGTCAATTGCCTTTGGGAGGGAACCAATATAGATTAACAGGAAAATATACTGCCTGATTCATAGCAGATAGAGGCCTTCCAACGCACGCTCGCTCCACCGAGACTACTGTTCTTTCAATCCCCATTCTGTCTGCAATTAGTAAATAAGTCTCTGTTCAGAAACAACGTTTTTGAGAAAAAAAAAAATACAGGCAAAAGATATATCTTTAAAGACCTGGGTGTGCCATGTACTTTTTTTTTTTTTTTTAATTCTTAGAGGTTGGAACACACTGGCTGGTGGACTTAGGCATTTGAAGTCAAGCTAAGAATTTTTCTAACATCTGTTTTCTGCTCCTCCTCCTCATGAATCAACAGGGCTTGCATCCCTTAAACAAAGCTCCCAGGTCCCGCTGACACTCCCTGCGTGGTCTGGAGGTAATGCCTGCTCACTTAATACTGGACATCCATAGATTTATAACAAAATGATAGATATAACTATTGTCATTGGAATTGCACTGAGTTATATCCACATGGGTTTCTGTTCCACAGGCCACTCCCCATACACACCATAACTCAACCCCTAAGTGACAATAATACTATCTATGAAATTTATATTCATGATTATAAATTAATTCTTTCTTTGTTCCAGACCACCAGCAGCATGGACTTGTAATTTCCAAACAGCATTTACGACATTAACTTGGGAATACTATCCATCAAGCCTGATGACGAATGTGGCAGACGATAGTCTTGCCCGCCGCTGGCGCAAGCCGCAGTTGGGTTAAGGAGGAGAGTGCTGAACAGAGACGTGGAGGTGAGTGGCCTCTGCAGTCGGCCTCGGGAACGGACAAGAGACTGCACAAACGACATTTCGTTTCAAAGAACTCCTTTACCAGTCACTTTTGCAGAGCAGCGTTTTGGTCCTGTTAATAATAAGATTTACTATTTATGCAGACCCCGCTACACCCTAAGCACTTAATTATTCCTGTCTGGAACCCGCCAAGGCATATGTGACATTACTGTTGTACAGATTAAAAGACGGCGGTGGGGGTTGGAGGAGGGGAGAGGTCGAGCGTGCTGGACAGATGGCTCAGTGGTTAAGAGCCCTAGCTGCCCTTCCGGAAGACCCAGATTCAATTCCCAGCGCTCACACGATGGCAGGCATCTGTGACTCCAGTCCCAATGGATCTAACGCCCTCTTCTGGCCTTTATGGGTACATGCAGGCAAACACCCACACATAAAATAGAATAAAGTTTGTTTTGTTTTTGTTTTAGACCCAGGAACAAAGAGGTTGAGCGACTTGCTGAATTGTGGACCTAGTAGTTTTAATCCACATCCATCTAATTTTAGAAAGCACAGACATAATGGAGACATAGGTTTTTAGAGTGGTTTTCACCAATACAGTCTACAAAAACCACTTTGATTTGTTTCTAATGAAGTATAATCATTGTAAATAGGTAAGACTAGCTGGCCAGGGATAAAACATCAATAAGAGAGCTTAACAGGGTGCCATTTATGGGCTTTGACCCCAAGGCCAAACCCACCTAAGTTCCAATCCTCAGGCCTCAACTTCCTAGGAAGTCACTTGGCTTAGGTGGAGATGGTCCCCCACTGGGGAAGTGGAGAGGAGCCAGGAAGAACTGGTACACACTGGACCTAAATGTGGCACTGATACAGGTACATGCTCACACGGATGCACCTGTATACAAATCACATGTGCCCTCTTCACACAGGTGAAGCTTCGACCACTTGAACATTCTGTTCTTGCACCCAGACCTTGGTGGGGTCCTTCCTGTCAGGGGTGGGCAGACAGGGGAGAGGGGGGAGGCATCCTGTGAGGGCAGCCCCTCCCCTGCTTGGGAGAGGGGCTCCCCTGTGCACACAAGTTTTTCCCTCCCCTCCTTCCCTCTGCCAGCCAACACATCTAAAGCGAACCCCAGGCCCGGCAAGCCATCTTCAGGCTGTCGAGGGTAACCCATTGGGTTATGAGATGAAAGACTAGGTTGCTCCTTCGGGAACAGCAAGGGTTGAAGAAAGCAGGAGTGTCCAGGATCTCAGGCAGACACAAGTACCCGACTCAGTCCTAGTAAAGCTGTCAAATGGCCAGCTTCCGGCAGCTTCTTCCCTAGCCTCAGTGTTTGCGATGTGGGGTCAGTCTTTCACATCGTGGGTTAATGGTCAGCACTTTGCAGACGTTGTTTGGTTAATTCACACTTTCCTGGCGTGGGTACATCGCGGCTGTATTCACAGACGAGTACACTCAGGGTTCAAGGTGGATTTCAGAAGGTTTCCCCATCAAGAGAATTGGCACTCAGATTTCAAGACCTGTTCCCGTCTGGTGGCCCAGTGATAACAGCCACACTGAGCTTACCAAAGCCAGAGTATGAGAGGATGTAGCTGCTGAGAATGTGCGTTCTGGAACTGACTTCCTGGACTTGAATTCTGGTTTTGTCATGACTAGCTGTGTGCACCTAGAAAATCTGTTTGCGCCCAAATTTCCCTTCCTGACTTGTAAAGTGTGTCCCTCCCTTACAGTTGTAGGGAGAGTTAAATGTACGTATTAACCTTGGTAAAGCATTTAGAACAAGCAGGCACCATAGTGAGTACTCAGTAAACGAGGCCAGCACCATGGTGCCTGGCAGCCTGAGACTTAGAGCCATGTCATCCATCTGCCCTACAAACCCTCTCCCCTTCTCCCCATCACGATATCAAACAGCTCCTCTCCTGCCCTGCACATCCCAAAGACAGTAGCTCTCCCCTCCTCTCCTACCACACCTACTGTCCACACCACTCTTCTAACAGGACTGAATTTCCAGCCTCTCCCTTTGCCCTTGCATTTCTACCACATCTACTTATACGTATACAATGTATAGTATTATGCACAGTGTATATTATATATGTGCTATATACATGTACATGATCTTCTACATAACGATCCTCTGTAAATACAACATCTCATATAATGATTTATAGAGGTGCCTCTGGTTATGTCCTGCATCAGGTCCTGGATTTCTTCTCTGTTCTACACTTCCTAACTTGGTGGGTGTGTTCAATCAAGGAGATGGGTTTGTGGGCCAGCTCCTACCCACGAAGACACATAAAATGCAAAGCCTGGCTGCTCCCCCTTCCTGCCCAGCTGAAGAATGCTTCATTTCATTCTCGTCTACAATTTGCTTAGCTCTTTGTTCAACAGGCCTTGTGGCAGCCTGGCGCCTCCTGCGTTTGCCTGGCCCTGCTCCATGCCCGGTCCTCAACAGGCCCCACTTCTGGATCTTCCTTCAGGCCCTGCCCAGCGAGGAGCCAGCTCTCTTCCTTGCCTGCTTTTCCTCGATCGTGTTTTCTTCTTCTTGCTTTTCACTTTCCCCGGTCAGAAAGGTTTTCAGTGACAGTCTTGGCCAATCTGCTTCTCAATGTTCTTCCTTGGTCTTTTTGGCTGTGACTTCATGGCCATCACTTTACAGACTCTGGCCTCAGCTTTTCTTCCTGGATCTTCTGCTATGCTTAGGAGATATTTGCACATGCATATGTTTACACACATAAACACGTGTACACACACGTACACACACACACACAAACATACTCGTGTTTTCACGTGGCCTGCCAGCAAGTGACCTCACCCGTTATTTCCCAGACTAGGATGTTCTGAGGATGAAAGGCTGTTGTGGCACTAATCTGCCAGGACAGCGGGTGTCAACCACACCGTCCAGGGGAAGCCTAGCAGTTAGGCAGCTCTTTGCTCACTTCAGGCTTTCCCTTACCCTCTACTTCAGCCTCCACAACTTATCCTCTGCTCGTTCCTTTTCAAGGCCCAGCACTTGCCCTCAAGGTCCCTCATATCCCCACTACATCCCAACTTCCCTCCCTACTTTCTACACCTGACCCTTCAGGTCCACCCCCTCCCCCCACCCCGTGGTTCTCTTGAGCCACCAAATACTCTCAGGCTCCCACTCTTGGCTCCTCTAATCCCCATTGTTTCACTGGACTTCGTCTCAATTCTACCTGTGTGTTTGTTTCTGAGTCTCTTTCAAGTAGTCTTCCTTGGCCTCAGGGCCACGTGTGTCTTACTCACCTTGGAGCACAGCTCTGCATGTAGAACAGGCTCAGGAATGCCCAACCAGCATATGTGACATGCTTCAGTCCCACTCACTACTCAGCTGCCAAGTTGAGCTGAGCTCCAGTTGTGTGGCAGGCTCCGTATGGGACTCTGGAAATACTTGAGGAAAGGTCAGTGGCCAGTGAGAAACAGACTCCATGAAGAATGACTTAGGAAACAACACAGAAGACTGACACATGGAAGGATGTCAGGACTTGGGCATAGGGTGGAAAGAGGTTCATTCACCAGAGGCTCCGGACTCTGAAGGTGAGGGAAGGCAGAGGTAACAGTACATGCCAAGCTTAGAGGAGAGGGAGGAGGCAGTGAGTGACGGGGCTGGAAATGCAGAGCCCAGAGAGAAGGGAGGCTTGAGTCATGGTCTCCCTTCATGACCTCCTTCCTGTTAGACCCTCTTCCTCTTTCCCTTAAATGGAGCTTTACTTTCTGGTGTCCACCCCCCACCCCCACCCTGCCACCCTTGAATGTCATCTCTTCAATCCAGGAGTCGCCTCCTGACAGTTCTGTCATACAGAACCTCTTGTCTTCAGAGTCACAGCCATTGGAAGCAGCTCACTGCCTTGCAAAGCTCCTTTTCAGGGCTGTCTGTTCATGGAAAGGCCCCTGCCCCTCTCAGAGAGAGTATGTGCAGCTGTAGAGGATGCGGTAAAGGGCATGGGAGCCATGAAGACCACTGCCAGAGGCGGAAGGATGCTCTCTTCAATAGCTGTGATCCTGTTTGGGGTTAGCAGAGGCAAACACTGGAGCCCACTGGCCGTCTCAACTGGCTTTCCTCTCAGAGGGGCTTAGAGTACAAAGAAACACGGAGGCTGGGCCCACTACCCCCGCTGCTGGTGGCTTGGGACCCCCAGACCTCCTTCCAGCAGAGAAGAATGATGCCACGCAACAGAAGAGCCATCTACAACATGAGAGCTCCTGGAAGGGCATGCAGGACCGAACCACCGTGGACTCATCCTCCTTTGGTCCACTAGGATGGCTCTTTGGGGTCAAAGTCTGTGCTCAGAACCAGGTCTTGCCAGCAGAGTGATATCAGACTCAGTTGTCCTAGAGACCCTTGATGTCCGCTGGCCTAGCTGCTGCAGTGAACCAGGCCAGAGAGGTTCAGGAGGACAGTTGTCTAGCTGGGCTTCTGTGAGACACAGAGTAGCTATACCAGCTCTCAGTGTATGAAGCCCTGGCCTTGACCCCCTGCTGGGTCCATTGACAGCTGCGATTTCTTTTTCCTTAAAGTTTTGCTTTGCATTGAAATACTTTAAAGTACTTTTCATTGAAATATTCCTGGGATGCATTATATTTCAACACATATATGCAGTGAATAAGAGCCAAAATACAATAATTTATTGAAATAAAACATTTCAATCACTTCAAATGTTTACCTTTTCTTTGTAGTGAGAACATTCCAAGGTCTCTCTTCTTGGTATTTTGAAATATGTAACAAATTCCTTCTATGACAGTCACCCTGTCACTGTGTGAGAGGACACCTGCCACCCCTCCAGCTGTCATTTTTACACACGTGCTTTCTACTTCTCGTGACAGGCCAGGGCCTGAGAAACAGGGCAAGGCGCCAAAGCCAGCTCCATCTGGCTGTGCCTCCTACCCCATGAGTGACTCCTCCCCCTTTCCCTGAAGGAGGGAAACACTGAGGATGACTGGCCTCACAAGGGGACCCCACCTTTGGAAGAACATGTCCCTGGGCTTCCACAGCCACAGCTGTCCTCCCTCTGTCCAGTCTGGTGTGAAAGGAAGAAAGTGGAACTCACTGTGGAGGAAGCCCAGGGCTCAGCCACTTTCTCATCTGTGCAGGTGATAACACTAGGGTAGTTGTTCCTCCTCAGTAGCATCATGGGACTCAGAGGTGTGAACTATAGACCCGGTTCTCTAGAAGCCCAAAGTGGGAGCATCAAGCTCCAGAGGACAGAAGGGTCATTTTGAGGGCGTGGCCGTCGAGGGGGAGGCGGGGAGTTGCGGTTAAATGCTTGTGTTAAAATGCACCTTCTTGGGTCTTAGCTCAAACTTAGTTCACAGGTCAATGTGAGACTGATGAGTCCACATCTCATCCCTTATCTTGATGATTCTCTGACACACAGAGAGAGAGAGAGGAGAGCAGGATCGAGAGCAGCACCCTGACCTAGGCTGATAGCTGCCTGAGAGTGGCGGGGGGTGGGGGAGGGGGTGGGGGGGTGTTTGGAGGGGTGGGAGGGAAGGAGTTTGGAGGGAGGGTTGGAGACTCCTCCTCTTTCCCAGGTTCCCCCAAGACTTCCTCTGTTTTTGTGCATTGGAGTTTGAAGTAAGATTTCATCTGAAGGAGAATTCCAGGACTGTAACATTAAAATCTAAAACTGGAAAGATCACAGTGCATGGGCGCACATGAGGTGCTCTGAGGAAGTCGCAGGTGTTCCCAGGAGGAGAGCGATTTCAGTGAAACCTTGGCCATCCCAAGCCCTCTGGGAAGCAACTGTTCTTCAGAGCCTCATTCTCTGGATAGCATTCAAACTTTTTATTAAATGTTAATCGTTTGGTGGGGAATATGTTACATTCCTTCCCGTCTTCTAAAAGCGAGGGCAAGGAACATAATTAAACTGTTGTTTGAAAACTCAGAGTCACCTATTAGATTCTGCGTCACCATCCCAAAGGACACGAGGCCAGCCCAGAGGTTAGCCATGCTAAGCACGTTTGGTAAGCATCCCGTTCTGCTGCCTCTCTCACTTAGGACACCATGTATGGACTGTGAAGGGAACCAGATCGTTGTGGGAAAATGGAGGGTGACAGTCAGGAGGGTGAGCCCCAGCCTCTGCCAGTTGAGAGCCATGGAGCCCAGAGGGAGCCCCTCCTACCCATTTTTCCTTCGGGAAGGTAAGGGGTCAGTTCAAGCAATCTCCATCAGGGGATCTGGTGTGTGCGACTTCCATAAGCAGAGTGCCAGTGTGTGTCAAAGCACTCAGATGCCACTAACACTGACCACTGAGGAGAGATTAAGCCCAGAGCCACTTTCTCCATGTAAGAAAAGCCCAGGAACTGGAATTTTCTGCAAAATACTGGATTTTTAAGTGTGTACAATATGGAGGGGCTGGCGCCTACATTTTCCCACATTCCCTCTTTCTATGAAGGAGGATTCCTGACTGGCAGAGACTAGAGTGAGAATCGGCCCATCTCCCATTTACCTGGGGTTAGGGTAACAGATGCAAACAAAGGTGTGGTGATTTGAGTTAGGAAGTTTGGGAGGGTGAATGAGGCAGAGGCGGGTCATTCTTCGCCTGGGCACTCGCTGTAAACTCTGTGGGAATGCCGCGTGGTGGAATCCATTCCCTGGCACTGGTGGCCTCTCACAAGACCGGGGAGAAGCAGCTGCCTGGGTGGACAAGCTCAGGCCTTCCAACTACAGGGGAGAAACAGCAGAAGGACGCTGGACACCCACTGGCTCTTCCTCTTCAGAGTTCTCTCTGTCCCCTCCCTCCCAGAGAAACCAAGGTTCTAGCCTTCTTGCCTGGATACAATCTCCAGGCTTCTTCCCAAAGACAATCAGGCTCACATTATTCTGTTTCCCAGTGGAGAAGGCTCTTCTTCAGTGGGGTCTTCCCAGGTCTGTTGGCTCCCAGGCCCCCTGTGGCCTCCCTTCATCCCTTTCAGCCTGTTCCAAACTGAGCAGCTGGGGACTTCTGTCCAAGGGTCATATTTCCTACGCTGTTTCTCTTGAACTGCCCACACTGAATTTTGTTCCCTGTGTGGTATGTGGGTGGAGAGGACTTCGGGGTGTGTGACACACATGGCCACCTCTCTGTGTGAAATAATAGCTGCTATTTACCGTGGACCTACTAAGTGCCAGAGAGCAACAAACATTACTGTTCCCATTTTATAGATGAGGTAACTGAGGCTCTAAAAGCCCAGTAACGTCCCCAGGTTCCCACAGAGACCAGTAAGTGGCTGAGAGGAGGGGACTCTTGCACACAGACCCCTCACTGAGCATGCCCACGGTGGGTTAGACAATACTATCCTGCCTCCTAGTGGTCAGGCCACTGGCTCAGCTCACTACAGGGCAGGGAGGCCTCTCCCTGCCATCCAAGGGGCCTGACAGCTGATTATTTCAAGAAGTGGCCTTGGCCAGCCACTCTGGCACACAGGGGTCTGGGAGCAACTGGAAGCAGCTGGCTCCCATTCTTGGACCTTGTCACCTCTCACCCAAGGAGTGGCTTGCACAGCCTGGGGCACACCCCTCATCTGTGCAGATCAGGTGGAACACAGCATTCATTGACTCCTGCCTGGTCAGGGGCACCTATGTCCCCAACCCTACAACCTCGCCTCCCCCGGGGTGGTGACTAGCCACAACCACTATTCCTTATGATTCAGCTCTGCAGGTGCAGCGTGGAAACCGTTTGTATTTGGGAAGTGGCCCCGGGGACAACTTGTCACCTGGAACCATTTCCTTTAATTTTGTAAGTCTAGAGCTGCAGATGACAGAGCCCTCCAACCTGGCAATCCCTTCCCAATCCCACCAAATTGCGATGGTTTATTGCAAGACAAATACTAACACACAAAAGCAGACGCACTGACCCTTTCCTCTCCCAGTCCTAGACACCTGGCGCCCTTCTTCCAAGAGTGCACATAGCTCACTCTTGTCGCACCAATTAGCTAAACAAAGGTTTGTCTCTCCCTGGCCTGCAAACGCACATCCCCCTGTTCTGTTAGATGATGCAAAGCTCAACAGGAGCTCTTCCAGGCCCGGTGACTTTGAGTGGCAGGGACATTCTCTGCTGGGAGTGAGGAACCCTCATGTGGTCCCGCCACCTGCTCTCACTGCTTCCGGAGTGATCTCAGAAACACAGGGATTGAAAAGCAAAAGTATGAACACTAACTGCCCCATACTACACCATGAATTTGCATATCCTTTCTCATATGTTGCTCAAACTTAGAAAGCAATTATTTTGTGACGTTTTTAGATCTTTTGTCTAAGAGTAGTTTTTAATCTAATATATTTAAAAATGCAATGACTCCTAGCCACACTTGGAGATCCCAGCAAGCATTGCCCTTCTAGGCACGGACTGCCCCCTCCCCTCCCTGCCTGGCAGTACAGGTGCTTACTGAGAAAAAAAAAAATCAAACAATTCATTATTGTGGAAGCCTGTGCCTGTATCTACACATAAAATTAAGGAAGAATCAATAAAATGTGACATAAGTAACTTCTGATTTTAGCAGGTGCTGTAGTTCATAGGTAAAGATCAAAACCATCAAGTGGTTTAAATATTTAATTAGACTAGATTAATGGCCGCAACCCCCTTCCTAAAAATTGAAATTCTGATAACATTATCAAGAACTATGTTGAAAAATGTTTCGTGCCTAAGGGACCACAAATAAATACATGCTTAAGTGAAACTAAAGAAATTTAATTATGTGTATGAACATTTATACTAAATGGTTTCTCCGGGAAGCCAATGGGAAATTACAGCTAACAAGTGCAACAGAATAAGGTCTGTTGTTGAGGGTTATTAGCCTAATCACATAATCCAATTCCACTTCCAACCACAGATATGTCATTTGTCCCTGTCAAAATAAAACCATTGTTAACCCCTAATGAAATCAGAGTGGGGGGCGGGGGTCGAGGACAATGCCTGTCTTTAAAAACAGGCTTCTAACCTAACTTTCCTCCTAGTTCCAAAAACAGTCCAAAGATCTGAAAGTAGACTTTTTAAAAAAAGGGGGGGGGGCAGGCTGGGAATTCAGTTCACAGACATTTTTCTTCACGAGAGTTACCGACAAAGTGGAAGTAAACAGATTGGTTTTGCTCTCAAAATTTGGCGAGGCAAATTTGTTCCAAGGCTGAGGTGTTCCTCGCCAGCTTTAAACCCAAGGTGCATTTTTACAGCCAAGAACCAGGGCCCTGAAACAGAGTCGCGGAAACGCTGACCTAGCCTTCGCTCAGCAGCGCGAACGGCGCCGCCGTAATTTATGGAGAACACATTTTGGTTTTGTCAGGTTTTTAAACAGAGGCTGTTATAAATTTGAAGAAGCGCTGTCCTGTTAGGTCTTCGAACGTCGTCTGTTAGTGTTGTTATGCGTCTGCCCTCCGGGTAGAGTGGCGTTCGTGTCTGCAGTGGCATTGTATTGGCACTTCATCCCAACAGCGAAAGAGAACGCCAGTTCCAGATTTGTTCCGAAAACAGCCTTCACTGATGGAAAGCATCACAGTCATTGACAGCATGCTGGCGACCAGCTGCGAGGCACTGGCTATCTCTGAGCAGAGTTCTCCTGCTTTTCTTGGGTGGTATGAGGTACATAAGAGGGTTAGTGCGGACACTGAGAGGTGGGTCTCCTTCTAGCCAATAGGGATGGAACGCTGCGCTCTAGACTCTCAGGTTTCTAGAAAGAGTTTTTTGTTTTGTTTTTATTCACAGTGCGTGTGTGTGTGTGTGTGTGTGTGTGTGTGTGTGTGTGTGTGTGTGTGTGTGTGTGGTGTATGCATGCACATTTTCGGATGCCCTTGGAAGACAGAAAAAGGCAAAAGGCATCCGATTCCTTGGAGCTAGAGTTACAGGAGGCTGTGAGCCATCAAACATGAGTGCCGGGAACTGAACTCAGTCCTCTGGGAAAGGGGCCGGTGGTGTTAACCACTGAGCCCTCTCTCTGGCCCTCAAGCAAGATTTTGTTTAAAGTTGTGGCTATGGATATTACATGTTCCAAAGAACACATCCTTAAGCAATAGGGAGAGAAGCCCTGACAGTGATTCCCACCGAAGGGAGGGTCCAGCAGCCAGCTGGGAGCTCCTTCCCCTCTTTTGTGGAGACTGTGGGATGGGGAAGAGGAAGAAAGGGAACGTCAGAATCTAGGGCAGAACACAGATCACCTCTTCAAATCACCCCCGTTACAGGCTTTTGAATTTCCTTGTTTTCTGAAGCAGTTTTCATTATTGCAGAATAGACGATGTGATCAACAGAGAGATCCAGGACTCAGACTTCTGTTTCTCCTATCATTTCTTAAACCGAAGCCTTGGGATTTGAACTCAGAGATCCATATCATGATGTAGGAATGGCAGATCCCTGTAAGGAGCAAGGCCAGGGGTCAATTGGCCAGTTAGGGGAACATGAAGAAGAGTGAAGGGAGAAGGAACAGAACACTATGAAAGAATTTGCCCGAGTATGACATGAATTGTGATATGTCCACGTCACCATAGAAAAGGTGATCATAGAAGCCATGATACTAGTTAACATCTGTGGTACAGTCACCGGACTGTGTCCTTGATTTTACTCTGGTGTTAGATAAGACTTCAGGATGGGGCAGTTTGCCAAGGTAAGCTTCATTTCTAGGACAGCTCTACTCTACGCCATGCCTTGGATTAGTTATTAACAATGTTCTATCTGTGCCTAGAGTGCTGAGTCATCATGGTCACACAGGGTCACATGGCCAGTACACAATAGAATCAGAATTTGGACTCCTACAGTTTGACGCCGAAGTCTGACTTCTTAACCGTTATATTGCATATTTGTTACAAAATTCTGTGCAGAAAAAAATAGAGAGCAAAATTGAATGTGTATATCACTGTAATTGTGTTCGTATTAGGCTGAAGGAGGAAGCATGAAAGATTAGATCCAGAGAGATTAAGTATCAGAGATTCTAAAAAAAGTTCTTTCTACTTTATATTTTCTAAATTTTCTTTAACTACAATGTATGACTTTTCTAATGAAAATAACGTTTCTAAAATTTAGCCATAAACCTGTAGTATTTCATGAATAAGTGCTGTTTGATATTATAGACTCTACCAGAAAGTCAACACAATGAAGCCAAAAAGAAATGAAGAAGGAAGAGAAGAAAATTCCCTTGGGCAAGAGTCATGAATCCAGAGACAGGAATCTATGGCCACGTTAACTGGCCTGATATTCCTCTGAGCTCAAAGACCACATCCTTGAAGCCCCAGAGGGTCAAATCTGAGGGGGAACACATGCCACAAAAAGAAGTCCCAATCATAAGAGACATTTCATACAATTGGAGGAATTTTAATATGGGTTGAAACTTAGATGATATGGAATTCCTGTTCTCAAGCATGGCAAAGAGCCTAGGGTGTGCTAGTCATGGGGGAAAACTGACCAGAGGATAATGTAACTTCAAGTAAAAATGAAAAAATATCTAAAGATAAAAGATTGCCTCGAAGGTGTACATTTCATGGCACATTAATATATTTCAAGTTGGTGAGGGCAACTTCTCTTTTGATCTTTTAAACATGGGGCAGTTGGTAATGTTTGCACCAAACAAAAATTCTAAGGAAAAATGTCAGCAAACTGACAAAATCTCACTTAAGTAAAAGTGCCAATTTCACTATGGCAGTTTCACTCATATGTGTAGTTGGTTGTTTTTTACTCTTTGCCCTTTGGGGGCCTGCCACCCAGATAAATGCATGAAGACTTATTCTTTCTTATGAATGCCCGGCCTTAGCTTGGCTTATTTCTAGCCAGCTTTTCTTACCTTAGAGTATCCCCTCTACCTTTTGCCTCTGGACTTTTATCTTTTTCTATTCTATCTACCTTTTTTTACTTCTTATTTCATGGCTGGTTGTGTGGCTGGGTGGCTGGGTGGTTGTGTGGCTGGGTGGCTGGGTGGTTGTGTGGCTGGGTGGCTGGCTGGTTGTGTGGCTGGGTAGCTGGGTGGTTATGTGACTGGGTGGCTGGCCCCTGACATCCTCTTCTTTTTTTGTTCCTCCCCCTTCTTCTTTTCCTTATTTATTCTCTCTCCTGCCTTGCTATTGGCCGTTCAGCTCTTTATTAGACCAACCAGGTGTTTTAGACAGGCAAGGTAACACAGCTTTACAGAGTTAAACAAACGCAACATAAAAGAATTAAACACATCTTTGCATCATTAAAATATTCCACAGCATTAAAGAATGTAACACATCTCTAACTAATATCCCTCAACACACACGCCCAACAGCTGCCTGGGGTAAACCAGCATCTTTTATATAGACAGGTGTTGAGTTATACACACATAAATTAACTGCAATTCAAATAAAGAGGAAAACTATTCAAATCTTCATTCATCTTTATTGGCTTTTCCACTTGTCATAAACAATTTGTAATCAGCTGTCATCCCACCAAGCATCCTGTAAGACCTCTCACTAAACAATCCAACTGAAATCCAGGTGATCTATCCGGGGGCAGCGGTTCTCCAATGGGCCATTTTATAACCTAGGCACAGGTTAATCACCCTTAGCCTCCTTAGGGGGCCTCACCCAGGCTGCTGCTTACTGCTGACTTCCCAGCAGTCCCTGTTTTATGGTTAGTTAATTATTCTTTACTAACATTAATGTACTCTGAAACTGGGACCATCAAACAATATGCTGAAAGAGATGTCGATTCTCTTTTATTGTTGTTGGACTGGTTTTTTTTTTTCCACACTTAGAACGGTTTTGTTCAGAAGAATCCTTTGAATTCATAAATTCCATATCCATTTACTTTACCTAGGGATTTTCCTGAATGTCCAAGGGGATTAAAATGAGCCTCTAAAATACATACTCCCTTGCTATAGAAGAAGAAAATCTAAGGAAATCAGAGAGGATATGGGGTTGAAAAAAAAAATTAAACCAAGAGTCCAGCCTGGTGAGAGTGTCCACACCCTCCAGAAGTTCTTACACACCCATGTCTGCACACTTACTGAAATAAAACTGTAGATTTACCTCTGAACTCCTAAGACAAACGCAGTCGGGGAAATAGACTGACTCATTCATTGATACATCAAACATTTACTTCACACCCTAGACAAAAGATGTTGAATTGTGATTGCAGAGCATGAGATTTCAAAAACAAAACAACAACAACAAAAACCTCTCAGTTTTCCCATTGGAAAACATATCGCCCAGCCTCTCGGACAAACTTTAATAGTTAGACGTATAGTTACGAATTATGAGAATTCTATAAATGAAAAGAATAATATTCTATGAGAGCAAGTATAAGGGGAGATAAGATCAAACTGTGAATGGAGAGAGTGCAGCTGAACTCGAGACTTCCCTGATTTGCTTCTAATTCCCATTCTCCTCTCTGCTTTCCCACTAGAACCCCGTCTCTGATAAAGGCCAATAAAACACTGCATCGCCCAGCGCCTGCGCAACCAGAGGTGACCACGTGACTAAGTCACAGCCAATGTAAGTGGGCCGCAATGTTGGGGGGCTTAGCCACAGCTGGGATAAGCCCCCTTTGTGCTCCTCCATCCTTTGGAGGAGAGCTGAAGCTCCAGCGGTCCTCAGGACCCAGAGAGATCTGCAAGCCGTCCGTGTGTCTGGAGAAAGACGCCAAACCGCATTCTAGAAACGCCCTAAACTCCATGCATAAAAGAAAGATTGTTGGCCAGCTGGTGGTGGCGCACGCCTTTAATCCCAGTATTAGGGAGGCAGAGGCAGGCAGGTCTCTGTCAGTTCGAGGCCAGCCTGGGCTACAGAGTGAGTTCCAGGAAAGGCGCCAAAACTACATAGAGAAACCCTGTCTCGAAAAACAAACAAACAAAAAAAAAAAAAAAAAGCAAGAGAGAGAGATTAGTTTTTTGTTTTTTTTGTTTTTTTTTTTTTTTTCATCCACAGCTCCTTAAACTGTGGGTCATGGCCCCATGTCTAATGAAATCCCCCAGAATTTGGCAACAGTAAAGGTTTCTAAAGGTATATGAACAATAACCAAGCGCTCAGTGACTCTCAGGAGCTCCGCAACTGTGACCCTGTGGCATAATGGGACCTCACCACAGCCATGTGGCATCACGTGGCCTTAGTTCTGAGTCCACATGTGAACTTTATGCTGTGCAAACCTTCTCTCCACACAAGGCCAACCACTGATGCCTTCAGATCTGAACACTTTGGTTCCGATCTGACGCTACTTCATGGTAAGGGCAGCAGTGTTCTTACCGGACAGAGAGTTCTCTACTCTTATCAAAACATGATATTTTAATCAAGTAAGACCAAGACCTTTAAAAAGTCTCCTACCATCATTCCTCAGCATATGAGTATCAAATTAGTATGTCTTTGGATTGCTTTATGTTATAATGTTTGAGTTTTAAAATTACTGCTCGGTTACTGACTTGAGTTTCTTTGTTAAAAAATATTGAATTAATTTTGGCTTGAGATTCAGACAGCATTTCTAACCTCTTGTGAAACGGCCCCTCTGTACCTGTGTTCACGCGAAGCGGCAATCTTGACACTGACAATTGTAGAACAGAGTATTGATCAACTCTGAAAAACACGAAAGATTCCCCTATGCCTACAGTATCAAATTTTCAACCAAGATTTCATTCTTTATTTAAAAGTAAACAAGCAGATCCATCTTGTTAGAATACAAATTTGGGTTCATCTTTAATAAATGGTATAAGTGCATGTATGTCAAAGAATTGTTTTTAAATGAATTCCTTTATGATTTATTATCAGCATGTTTCGATGTGTGTGCTTACTTCATATGCCTCGTAACCCAGGCCCCTCTAGAAGCACAGTAGGGGCAGAGCTGAGAAATCCTGCATAGCTCACTGTCCTTCAGCCTACCATTGTGAATGGCTGAACACAACCCCAGACCCAGGGCTGGGAAATCGGATTCAGACAATGAACAACCATCAAGTCATTTTTGTTGGACACCGCTTAGGTCTGAATATGGTCTGTGTCCCTCGTGGCGTGTTGAAATTAATCCTCATTGTGAAGTACTAAGAGAGCAGACATTTAACCTGACCATGTTGTTCAGACATGGGGCATGATTAGGGGTAGATAAGGTCATCCGGATGGAGCCTCTGTGACTGAATTTTGGTGGCTTTATAAGGAAAAAAGCCACTAGAGAAACACATGTCCTCCTACCCACTCCCTGTCACTGCCTGTGTGGCTTCAGGACTTTGCCAGCAAGAACTCTATAACCCAATGCTGCCAGTGACTGAGGACTTCCATAACCATAAGCTACCATAAACTCCTTTTCTTTATAAAGGCTGAAGACCCGGGTATTTCTTTATGGTAAGAGAAACAAACTAACACAACCATTGAAACAGTTCCTCAAATACAATCCCATTCAGAAAACCGATGAGAGCAGAGCTGTGGGAGCGGAAACGACAGGCACATCCTCAAACCCATTCCTTCCTCTCCCTCTGCTCTCACTCCCAACCTCACAGCAAGCAGCCCTGTGGAACTTCAGAAGAGCCTGAGAATCCACTCGAAAAACTATGGAATCATAGGACTCTTGGTAACCTAGGCCCTCCCAAGAAACACAAGTCTTTCTAGTATTGAGCAGAGGAATCCATGGGTCTTCCCCAAGAGAGGTTTGAAATCAACATTGAAGGCAAAGGACAGGCTAGCAGGGGCTGTAAAAGCAGCAAGACTCAATGCACCCAGCCACTGCGTTCTCCAGATCTGGCTTCATCCAGGAGCAGTGGCTCTCCACCTGTGAATCTCGACCTCCATGGGGGTCACATATCAGATACTTACATTACGATTGGTAATAGTAGCAAAATTATAGCTACGAAGTAGCAACAAAATAATCTTATGGTTGGGGGGTCACCCAACATGAGGAGCTAACTGTATTAAAGGGTCACAGCATTAGGAAGGTTGAGAACCACTGTTAAGAAAGCCTGGGCCAAGCTGTGACACAAGCTAGATCCCATTGGAAGGAGGGAATCTCATTTGAGAAAATGTCCCACCTACCGACCCCGCCCCCAACACACACACACACACACACACACACACACACACACACACACACACATACACACACACACACACACACACACACACACGGGCCTATGGGCAAGCTTCTAGGGCATTTTCTTGGTTGATAATTGGTATGGGAAGGCCTTGCTCACTGGGGGTGGTGCCATCTCTGGGCTGGTGGCTCTGGATGCTGTAAGAAAATGGGTTGAACGTACCAGGAGGAATAAGTCAGAAAGCATCATTCCTCCACGGCTTCCGCATCAGCCTCTGTGTTCCAGGTTCTGGCCCTGTTTGAATTTCTGTCCTGACTTCCCTCGGCAATCGGGTGTGACCTGGAAGGTATAAGCCGAAACAAAGCCCTTCCTTCTCACGATGATTTTGGTCCTATAGAAACCTTCCTAAGAACTAGTTAGAAACGGAGAAAAGCAGAGCTGTGGAGTAGAAGCCGCTGCACGGGTCTTCAAGCCTATTCGCTCTTCTTGGTGCCGTAGAAACCCCAACTAAGACAGGAGCCCCGGACTGTGCTTTCCCTCCTGAGGAACCCGGCTCCATTAAGCTCTGCTTCAGCTGTAGAGGGGACAGCTGCACAGGAGCCCCCTCGGGCACAGCTCCCAGCGCCTTCTCTTGGGAGCAGGTACCTCCCCCTCCAAAGATTTCCATCACACACTTGTTTGGCCTGCAAATAAATTGGCAACGCAGCTGAATTTAATCCTTTGATTCCCCCTTGAGGACCAATTTCCACAAGCCGGCCCTGTGTAGACAAAAAGATTTTGTCTCACCGAACCCGTTTATTGACCAAAATTGTCGCCTCTGCTCTGACCACTGACCTTATCTGAATATTCAAATCTATTACAGAGCGCAAGTTCAAATGATTTTGGTGCCCTCTGGAAGGCCTGTTTTCATAGTGAGCTGATTACGAATGACAATATTATAAGGGCTTTAATTGAGATTCTCCAAACAATTTGCACCCTGGATTTACAAAGCTGATATATTACGAAGAGTGATGCCGCTGACGTGGCGTTTTTGGTTGTTGGCTTTGTTTTGTTTTGTTTTGCTTTGTTGTTTGTTTGTTTTAGGGGTAAATTGGTCATGCCTTACAAAAACTACCATTTCTCCTAGCCTTCCTCGAGCCAAATCATCCTTAACCTTAGTCTGAAAGAGAACAGCATTCCCATTCCAATGCAAACTGCAGTTCTGAGAGTTCTCCCACTCCTCCGCCGGAAGAACACAGGTTCTGAGAGCTTGTGCAGCCCAGGGCAAGCCGCTTAATTCCGCTTCACCTGACCTCCCAGTAATCAAGAGAGGATAAAATAATTCCACACGCAACTCACAAAATTGATGTTTGAACAGAATTAATTAGTTGATGTCAAAGGTTTAAAAAAAAAATCAAAAGGAGTACCTGAAAATGTAAGCTGTTTTTATTCAACAGACATATTTTTTAAAATAACAGATCCCAAGCTGAGTGAAATGTCAATAGTACAAAGGCTTAGGCCCTCCTCTTACATATGCACCAGTGAACTGTTTATCAACCCTGTTTCATGGACAAGGTAAACAGAGGCTTGGAGTCCTTACAGCAGGAAATAAAAAGCACACCTCTGCTAGTCTCAGAGACTGACAGTACAGAGAGAGGCTGATTTTACCGGAGTCCCAGCTCCACCCTTAACACACACACACACACACACACACATACACACACACACACACACACACACACACACACACCCTCCCAGAAAAGATGCAATCAGCCAGCTTTCTCCTCCAATGGCCTCAGCGCCTTAGTTGGTTGGTGGGGAGTCTGGACAGTCTTGCTTTCCCCTTGTCCTTGTCTGGAAACCTGGCTGACCTGTGCGAACATGGGGAGCCTTTCATCAGCAGGAACCTGTTCATTTCATCCAACTTTGTCTAATCTTTGGCGACTGGTATGACTGAACAGCTAGCTCATGACCAAGAAGATGCTGTGAGGTGTAGGATAATAGAAGCCGGTGAGCTAGAGGAATGTAGTCAAAGGGACTGCTAACCAACTCCCCGCTTGCACTGCCCGATACAGCCAGTGGCAGGAAGCAGAATGAATGAATGAATGTCTTTGCCTCCATGTGTTTCGAGGGACCTGTTGTGCCGAGCAGTACCGGGTAGTTTTGTTCTCAGTTTTTGACTCTGGTAAAATGAAGTACAGCCATTCCAAAGCAGGTGTAAAGTCCAGCCCTGAAAGAAATGACCTGTCCGAGTGCTAATATTTCAGAATCTCTAAGTTGAAAGCTCACTGCAGGTAATTTATAGCCCAGATTGGCTGAGTTCCCCTCCAAGACAGTGCATTTAATCAACGTTAACTGGTGAAAATTATGAAGCCTCTTAATTGAGCTCTCCTATGGTGGGCGTTCAGGGCAGCCGTGTGAGCACCACAGGAAACAACAAAATGAATAAACCACGCTTTCCTCAGGTTCCATTTTCAAATACGACGTCTGGAATGAAGAGCTGGGATCTCCAGGCGGTGATCTTCATGCATAGTATAGTGTTTGTCCTGAATTTCATTGCTTTGAAAAAGAGGCCTGAAAAGTCTTGATTTAGTTGGCATTTAATGTGATTTTTATAGAAGTTCTGTGATATAATCAGTCGCAATGGGAATCGGTGGGGAAACTTACAGAGCTGTAAACCCTTCGCTATTGTTCTCTCTGTGCTCTGATTGGTTTGCTGGGTATACACAGCTGAAAAATCCCAGTTCACATACACCTACTCTATTTGTAGACACCCATAATGATTGAGTGTGGGCCAGCACCATCCCCTCTTCCAGCCAGCCAGCCAGTCAGGATGCAGGAGAGACAATAGGTATGTTGGAACAGCAACAGAGAATGTGTGGCTGTAAATCACCTTCCATTTCTGCATAGCTGGGAATAGGAACGCACAAGCTATAGGCAAGTATATTAATGTCTCCTGCTCTCCATAAATGAAGAGCTGTGCACAGCAATGCGCTCTTGATTGTTATTCCAAGATAGCTTTTTCAGTGTTAGATTCTCTGCTTTATTTTTTTTAAAGCAAAATGTGTATTTTGCTGTTATTTAGAAGCAATGTTTCCCCTTTTGTTGGGGCCCATAAGCATCTCTTTCCAGCAGATGAACACATTGTCTTTACTGCACGGTTATTGACTGGAGATGTGTTTAGAACTCAGAGGTGTACAGTTCCTGGAGCCCCTAATGATGTCAGAAAGAAGGTCTCATAAACATCCAGGGACTTCCCTTCAGCTAATCAATTCAAATTCACAAATTATCAGAACTGTGTGGAAATACAAAATGAAATACAGTAGCAACACATTGCATTTGCATGTTTTTAAATATGCTTACCCATGCATTTAATTTAGGCTTACTGAAATGGTTATACACAAGCAAAACCTCAGTGTTATTAAAAGCAAATTTGTGGATTAGCGGCTGTGTGGTACGTCAATCTCTACCTATACTAGTCTTTCATTCTCAACACTGTGTTATGAATCACTCACTCATATTTGTTAAGATAACCATGTGAGCATTTATTTCCATGCAGTGAAAATGCATAGGTTGCATGTTGGATTTTGGATAAGCCCTGATTGGTCCTTTAAACAGCAAAAAATTGGCTCCAGAGCCCGTTTACACCAACTCTGAATGTTTGTCCCCTTCGTCCTGAGTCGGTTGGAACAAGGCTGAGAGGATTGCCACATGCACTCTAAGCTGTGCATCAAGGGGATACATTTGCTGTTATTACTGACAATCAGCAAATACATCAATATTTAGCAAAGGTTAAAATATTTTTATCCAGTTTCCTTTTCTTCCTCTCTTTTCTTGTAGTTTTGAAAAGGCTGCATGAGTGGGGGAGATGATGGAAAAACAAGTTGCTGTATGAGAAGTTTTGCTTTTGAATAGCTGGGGAGCTTAACTCACTTGATACAACTGCTTCGTTACTCCCCCAGCTACCCAGAAATGAAATATCACGTATGGTACCATCTTTACCCCACAGGTCTATAATACTATAGTGATCACAGCAGGGCTGGGCTCCATTACGGAAAACGAGGCCCCAGCCAACGCTCCCAAACACCCCTGTCTGCCAAGCAGCTATCCGGGTGCTATAATTGTGTTTACCTATTACCATGCCTTTATCTCATTACTTAGGACTTCTGAGATGCTATAAAAGGAGACAGAATTCTGGAAGATCCTGGAAGCTCTTACCAATGGATGCTGTGTTTAGGGAGACCTTCCCCTGCATTCTTAGAACAAATCACTTATGCCTTCCTACAATTGCATTTTATGGCATATTCTCAAAGCCCTCACCAACGTTAGAGGCAGAGAGGCACTGCTCTTCCCAGGGCCGCTGCCCTAGCTGCTGCTTCTGTCTTGGGATGGGTGATGAATGAATCTGTGGCTTGGGCACGGTTGCCTCATCCCATTCTGTCTGGCTTCCCACCGGCTTCTTTTTATGACAATGCGTTTATCCTTCTTCCAGTTGGTCACTGATAATGGTTGTTGCCATTAGGTAAACATTTAGTGTTTGTTAGGCCTGGCTGTATTCTCATTTAATCCTCACAGCAAACTGTAAGGTAGGTAATGACAAGATCGAACACATTGAGTGATTTTGGGGTGCCAGGCACAGCTCAGAAAATTTCTGTTCTCCATTTCATAGAGTCATACCAACAGTCTGAGTTTGATATAGCAGCTATCAATGCCATTTTAAGATGAAGGAACTCAAGGCCAGCAGCATTCCCAACACCACAAAGTTAGTTCACAGAAGATCTGGGCTTCGATACCAGGGAATTGGTGCCTAAGGCACGCTGTCCTATCAGGAGCTGCCAATCTTGTTTTATATCAGGAACAAAGGTTCAGCATGGTTGGGAAACTTGCCCGTAATCACATACTGTCTGTGCAGTGTAAAAGCTGGAATTTAAGGCCGGGGTTGTCTGATTCCAAATCCCAGTCGTTTAGCCCATCAAGCACCCATACCACCCTTCCACTTCCCAACTGCACAGGTGGGTTTCCATGTCAACGGATCTGCTTGTGTGTCTGTGTTAGACTGTCAGACTGTGGTCAAAGTTCTAACACTTGGAGGGAACAAGTTCAGGAGGCAGGTTTATCTGATGCATGTGTTGCTGGTTCCTTGTTTCTGTTGTGGGACAAGGGTTCGGTGGAATGAAACTCCTCACCTCATAATGGCCAGGAAGGTGAGAGACAGTGAGAACCCAGAACAAGACATCACCTCCAAGAATGTACCCCAATAAACTACATCTTCAAATTGAGCCCCATTTCTGAGAGCTTCCATCACACCTAGTGCTGCCCTTAAACTATTAACCTGTCAGTGGGTGAACACACTGTTTATTTAAGAGTCCTCCTGATCCAGTCACCTCTCAAAGACTGGATACACCAGCTGTGGTCCAAACCTGAAATGCATGAGTCTTTGTGTGTGTTTATGTGGGGGGGGGGGGTCATACCCAAACTAAAGCAGTGCCCATAGTTCTCAGGGCTTATGATTATGTCTTACTGTCTGCCTCCAGCAAACTACATATTAACAGAGCCTGGCTCTTAGCAGTTTCTCACTAAACCTATGTATATAAAACTGACATAATTAAGGTCTTTCACTGCTCCTACAGGTGGAGTCTGTGGCTCTTCCAGTGCACACCCAGTGTTCTCATTGGCTCCCTCCCATTCATTGCTTTTCAATAGTACTCATTATATTGACCTATAACTATCTGCTTTTAAAAAAAGTGCAATCTTAACTAGGCTGGAGTTCTCTTAAGGGCTGACAAATGTAGTTGAAGTTTTTCTGTGTCTACCCAGCTCCTGTGTTCTTGTGTTTCTGCAGCTGCTCAGACCCAAATAAACACACACAGGCTAATATTATTTAAAACTGCTTGGCCATTAGCTCAGGCCTACCACTAACTAGCTCTTACACTTAAGCTCAGCCCATTTTTATTAATTTAGATATTGTCATGTATTCTGTGGCTTTACCTGTGTGCCTGTTACATGCTGCTCCCTGGTGTCTCCTGACTCAGCCTTCTTCTCCCACAATTCTCTTTTCTGTTTGTCCTGCCTATACTTCCTGTCTGGCTACAGGCCAATCAGCATTTTATTTATACAGAGCGATATCCACAACAGACAAAGCCCTTCTTCATCTTATGCCTACTGCCTAACACTATGCCTGGCATACGGTAGACATCTGAAGAAGAGACTGCAGGTTGCTTCCCCTGCAGCTTTTCCCTCTTCCTCCTGGAGGCCACATGGTGCTGCATTTCTTGGTTTCCTTCACAGAAACCATTTGACAGGGGGAGAGCATGACAGCAGCCATACTCGGCTCCCGGCCCCACCACAAACACTCTTCTCCCTTCCAACAGGCTTCATATCACAGCATTGCCTGAGAGGGCAGAGAGGTTTAAAAAAAAAATAGAGGCAGACCCCTGCCTGGAAAAAAACCACCTAGGCCCCAGATACTAGAGACTTGGATGTGAATGATCATGGGTTCGTATTCTGTTACATTTGGAACCTGCTTGCTAAAGAAGCGCACACCCTCCACCTAACACAGCATCCTACTGTGGAAGAGTGGTAGCCAGAAACTTCTGTGCCAATGAACTGCTTCTGTTGGGAGAAAAACACTTGATGGGTTTAAAATCTTCCGCTTTCCCTGCTCCGTCACTTGATGGAAACATCACCACTGTTATACAGGGCACACTGGAGCCATCCTAGTGAAAAGTGAAAGCTGGTTTTTAGAATACCTTAGCATTAGACAGCTAAGTACTAATGTCACTTTCCAAGGATGGCGTTGGTTTTTTTCCAAACTCTTCAGAAACTACGTGTTGTTCATCTGCATTGCCGCACCTTACTCTGTGTTTAAAGACTACATCTTATTGCAAAATAAACATGTACTTATCATAGAATGTTAAGAAATTAGAAATGAGCCCAAAAATGAAAATTAAGTTCACTCAAACATACATGAGAAACAATATACCCAAACAGTCATTACACATTCTCCTACATCAGAGTCAGTGGATGCCCAGTGTTACTAGTGGGCAGAAGGCCCTTCTGACTGATGCCCTCCGGGTACCAGCTGTCAGTAAAATGCCGTCACAGTCTAGGGCCAGGTGATGAGAGCAGTGAGCGTGGCCGCTTTGGTCTTCCATTGATTCGTTAACTAACAAGAGCTACTCAACTTTCCTCCCCGAGATGAAGAACTTTCTATAGGGAGGGGTGTGTGTGTCTGTCTGTGAGGGCATATTCATGAGGTGAAAGTGGCCCAGTTGTAACAAAATGCAGTTCCTGCCTGTCCACCTTCACCTCTGTCAGCTCAGTTGGCACCCAGTGGGCATGGAGGGAAGCCCAAAGGAAAGCGCTTTTCCCCTTGAGAAAAATGAGTAAATAATGACTAAATGGAGCCTGGAGGTGGTGAGGACATTTGGTGGGTTGTGTTATTTTCTCAGTGTTTCCTCCCCTCCTTACCCTTGCTCCAACCTCTTTGTGGATCGGGGACAGTTCCACCCCACTGTCTTCGAGTTGGCCACACAGCTTGTTTGGAACATGGACTTAGACAGAGATAATGGTACTCCCATTCCAAGCAGGAGCTTTATCAAGAATTACAAGCTTCTGTTCCAACATAGGGCCTCCTCCCTTGGGACCCTGTCCTGCACTGGTGGGAGACTATGCCTCCAACCAACAGCTGTCACTGCTCCTTCCACAGGCCCTGGACTGAGAGGCACTACCCTGACCACACCTACAGTGGAATGTGGCCTACCCCCAGGAAAGGGCATTCACTCCTAATATTTGGGACATGTTTGCTATGCCACCACAAAGCAAGAGCTGGCAGCACAGAACAGTACAGAACGACACCCTCACTCAGGAAGGTCTGAGATGTCATGTCCTCCAGGGAGTGTTCAAGATCCTCTCGTCTTTCTCTGCCTCCCGGGGCCAGACTCATCTCTCCTTCCGGCTTCTTGGCGCTTTGCTGTTTTGCCTGTCTCCTTTACAGCTCCCATTTACCTCTGTTTCTTCTGTACGCATTTACCTGTATACGTGTGTATTTTTTCCTTGTGCAACAGAAAAATCTTCGTTTTGTTTCATTGTTTGTTTTGTTTTGTTGAGGGCACATACATTGCAGTGTTTCGAGACTGGTACATGACACGTGGTAGAGAACAAGGAATGCTTAACTGACTGGATGACTGCAAAGGTCTTCAGGAAAGGAGCCTGGAGCGGAACTGAACAGCTCATATTTTCCCGTGCAACACAGAATGCAAGCTGATGCAGAAACTGCAACTTACTTCATGCATCTGGCCGGTACATGAGGAATAAACGGGAATCAATCCAATCAGGACAAATTATACAAGCAATAGAGTGTTAGCATTGAAAGTGACTGAACCATAGTCAAAGAGCCTGAATTCTATTTCTGACTTGGCTACTAGCCAGCTGTATTCTACTTTGGGAAGTAAGTTAACATCTCAGGTCCTCGGTTTTCTACATTGATGATAGAAGAACAGTCATTTTATTCTGAAGTTTATTAGAACAGTCTAAAAATATATAGACACATGTGACAGAAGCCCGGAAAACGAGCTTGTGTCATGCTTTCTGGGAGAGAGCCCATATTCCATCTCCTTCCAGGAAGCTACAAGGGGAATCATACTGAACCATCACTGTGCTTTGGGGGAATACTGTTTTGTGGTGACTTTTGACAGGTATGGTTTTCATTAACAAAAATCAAAACTGAACATTTAATATTTGGTCACCAGACTACTTTAAAACTAGGACTTCTTTTCATTTCCTTTACCTGCCCGGCAAAGTTAATCCTTGTGTCATTTCTCTTGGGTCTTTGTTATATCTTCTTCCATGTAAATTCATTATAAGTCTTTATCCTAAATCAGCCTGTGACCTCTGCAGAGCTGTCCCCTAGTGTGAGACCCCAGACTACATCAAAACTATATACAGAGCCCCAATTTTAGAATAACGTTCACCAAGTAGTTAGCAATATTAAATATTAATAGCAAAATTAAAACTCAAAGGGGATTCAACTTTTCACTTACTGTCAATGAACATTAGTTGAGGGACTAGTAAACCTCATATTTATATTTCTATGCAAAGATATGTAGTAGCTTATTCTAAAATGCATTTCATTCTCCTGTCCTCCTTCATTAAGAAGTCAATACCAGGCCACGTCATTTTCTCTCTTGCTCCAGGCCTTGAGGATGAAGTTGAGCCACAGGGAATAAAAGACAAAATACCCAGATCTCAGACTCTGAGCTCTCTTGTTCAAAACTGACTCTATCTTTTATTTTGGTTTGTTTTTTTAAACTTCAAGCTCCTTATCTACAAAAGAGAGATGCCATGGCCTCCCTTGCAGAGTTTCAAAGTCTGTAAATAGTTTGTGAAATGCCTAGCACCGTCTCCCACATACTAGGTGCTCAGCCAGACAAAGTCATCATACCTTGAGGCAGACAGAAGAAGTCTTAGAAGAGACTTTGTAGACCTTATTGCCCTTTAATGAAATGGGGCCCCACTGCTGTACTTTTGGTTATTTCTCTCTCCTCGTGTTCTATCTGCTCCCAGCAAAGGCTACCTACCGGCTGTCAGTTCTAATGGCCATCAATAAGAAATGGCAGCTGCCTCATCTTGCTGTCAGACTGCTACCAACTAACTTTCTGCTTCAAATCTGCTTGAAATTATATGTCAAATGGAATAAATAATACCTAGAGGAGCCCAAAGACACCTTCTAATGGGCGCAAGAATGTCATTTAGTGCATGGGTCTTGCTGCAGCTGCTGTGGGGACTCAATCTCTCTTCCTCCTTATTACAGTTTGCTCGTGTTTCCAAGGGCTGGCATCGTTGGCTAAGAAATAGCCTGATAAGCAAGACTCTGCTCAGCTTCTTCCATGAAAAGTACCTGAGAACCATATGGTGATATTGTGGGGGGGTCAGAGCTATTAGCAAGCCATAGCAGAAGTCTGGCGGTGGTGGCGCACGTCCTTAGTCCCCAATCACATGACAGGCAGATCTCTGTGAGCTCAAGGACACCACTAGCATGGAGACACACGCCTTTAATCTCAGTATCAACCATAGAGACCTAGAGGTCTGTATAGACAGGCAGTGATGAGGAGGTCATGTGGTTGGGTTTACAACCAATGAAAAGACAGAACAGAAAGCCAATAAAATGACAGATACACAGGAAGTAGGTCTCTTTCTGTGGGGAAGGACGGCAGCAACAGTGAGGGGTAAGAAGGCGGTCTTGGTCTTAGCTCTTAGCTACTGCTCTGACCTCTTGGGCTTTTAACTCTGCATTTGGCTCTGTGTTTCTTATTTAATAAGACCATTACATCTACAGAACCACGCCTCTGAGAACCATGCCTCTGGGAACCACACCTCTGGGAGCCCCACCTCTGGGAGCCACGCCTCTGAGTAAGATAGTTGAGACACAGTTCCTCCTAAAAAGCAACTCTGTTGTCCTTGCTTTAACCCAGAAGGGACTTCCCTTGTTTGTGTTTGCAGTGGAAAGAGCACTGGGACCAGGAGGCCAGCGTTCGGGTTCTGTCCTCAGAAAATGACTTTTCCTCCCTGGTCTTGGTTCCCTAATCTAAAAAGTGAAGCATCCAGCGGCGTGATCTGTGAGGTGCTCGCTGTGAATCTAGTCAAGGTACCCAGACTCCTGCTTGGCAATGATTGCAGAGTGTCTGGGAACGGACTCCACTTTATGGCTTTGGCCTTCATGGTTTCCTCTAACTTGAGGATGTCGGTTGATAGCCAAATTCTTAGCACCATTTTCTGTGTCTTTACTATTTCTTTTTATAATGATTTTGTCCTTAATTTGGACTTATTTCAAGGAGAAAGATGGTGACTATTTAAAAGTAATGGGATGTTTTAATCTGGGCTGGAAAGCCTGTTCCTTGAGAATGGCTTAATTAACATTTCCAGGTTCATAACATTTTCATTTATTCATCTTTTTGTTTTTAAATGGTTTTTTAAGTTTTCCAGAGACAGCGATCTCGTGTTCCTAATGGATTATCAGAGAGAGGGGAGGTCTTCTGGGATCTGCATTCTTATTAGCTTTAAGATTCACATTAGGGGGAAAAGGGAGCTCTAGCAGAATAGGTCCCCCATACTAATAAAAGAGAAATAGAACGTTAGTTCCACACAGGACGATGTGATCAGGTTGCCAAGTGAAAAAGCAGATCCAGTGACCATGACCTTGGAAGGGGACAGACTCTCCCTGCACTGAGTTCACTCTTTAGGGAGGACCCACATTTTACCTTCAGTAATGGATATGCTGGACATGCTGGTGACAGTGACTAGGACTGCTAGGGAGGTTCTAGCAGTTGCTACTGGTCACTTTTTAGGAGGAACTGTATCTCTACTATCTTACTCAGAGGCGTGGTTCCCAGAGGCGTGGTCCTCAGGTACTTTTTTTAATAGTATTTTTATTTTATAATTAACTTAATTTCATATATCAGCCACAGATAACCCGTCCTCCCTCCTCCCACTCACCCCTGCCCTCCCCCTCAATCCACCCCCCACTCCCACCTCCTCCAAGGCAAGGTCTCCCCTGGGGAGTCAGCCCAGCCTGACAGACTCAGCTGAGGCAGGTCCAGTCCCCTCCTCCCTACACCAAGGCTGAGCAAAGTGTCTCAGCATAGGCCCCAGGCTCCAAAAACCCAGCCCATGCACCAAGGACAGGTCCTGGCTCCACTGACTGGGGGCCTCCCAAACAGTTCAAGCTAATCAATTGTCTCACTTATCCAGAGGGCCTGGTCCAGTTCTATGGGGTCTCCTCAGCTATTGGTTCACAGTTCATGCGTTTCCACTAGTTCGGCTATTTGTCCCTGTGCTTCCTCCAACCATGGTCTCAGGTACTTTTCATGGAAGAAGCTGAGCAGAGTCTTGCTTATCAGGTTATTTCTTAGCCAACGATGCCAGCCCTTGGAAACACGAGCAAACTGTAATAAGGAGGAAGAGAGATTGAGTCCCCACAGCAGCTGCAGCAAGACCCATGCACTAAATGACATCCTTGCGCCCATTAGAAGGTGTCGTTGGGCTCCTCTAGGTATTGTTTATTCCATTTGACATATGGAGGGGACAGAGCTAGTGGTCAGGATGACGGAAGCACAAACCCACCGGTGGCCTATGAATCAGGAAGAACCGGCCTTCGGAAACTGGGCTGAGACAGGAGCACACCTCCAGCAGTGCTGGAAGTGTGGCTGGAGGCCCACATTCAGTTGAGTGTAAGTACCGGACAAGGAGGCAGGGGCCTGGCCTCCAGTCCAGTGCTATCGACAACCAGAAGTCTATTCTTGGATTTTGGACAGAGTTCCATCTTTTTGGTTCTGTTTCCATGTTGGCAGAATGGAACCGTCAATAGGAGTCCAGCGTCCTTTGGGGGACATCACTAGGAGTCCAGCATCCTTGAGGGGACATCACTAGGAGTCCAGCATCCTTGAGGGGACATCACTAGGAGTCCAGCATCCTTGAGGGGACATCACTAGGAGTCCAGTATCCTTGGGGGGACATCACTAGGAGTCCAGTATCCTTGAGGGGACATCACTAGGAGTCCAGTATCCTTGAGGGGACATCACTAGGAGTCCAGTATCCTTGGGGGGACATCACTAGGAGTCCAGCATCCTTGGGGGGACATCACTAGGAGTCCAGCATCCTTGAGGGGACATCACTAGGAGTCCAGTATCCTTGAGGGGACATCACTAGGAGTCCAGTATCCTTGGGTGGATATCACTAGGAGTCCAGCATCCTTTGGGGGACATCACTAGGAGTCCAGCATCCTTTGGGGGACATCACTAGGAGTCCAGCATCCTTGGAGGGGAAAGAGAGGCAGTGACAGATGCACATGCTGAACAGGAAAGGTCCAAACATACGAGTGTGATCAACTGACAATAGAATCCCTCTTCCTGCCTTCTCCGAAGCTACGATTGTAGCCTTTGCTGTTTGCCTTCATAAAAGCACTGCATATCACTTGGGGAAATGCTTTAGGCCTGTCTCTACCACTACTTACCAAGCTCCTGGAAAAAAAAAAAAAAAGCATTGTGTGGGATAGTCAGCCCAAAACCAATCACGTCTAGAAAACGAGCCAGTTTTATTTTTAAAGGGCAGGTAATCTGTTCAGAGAATGAGAGGCTGTTTCTAGCATCACAAGCCAAACACATATGTGCTCCAGTCATCTCAGGACACTAGATAATTAAAATGCCTCTTGACTATTAGCTGGGGTGCCTGATGCATTCTCCTTATAGGGGAGTTTAAGGGTTAAGCCATCCCAACATGCCTCACTCCCAATTTATAAAATGGAAAATCTTCCATAAATCAAAAGTTACAAACAGACTTTGTAATGTCATAACTCTTGCGATGGTTCTTGCCTTGATTGATTCCTATACATACATTCTGGCTGATTACCATAATGTGCTCTCTTGTGGGACAATTGGTGCCGGATGGGGAGAGGGAAGCAGGCAGGGAAGTAAATAACAAATGGACCTGGCTCCTCCTCATCGAGAGTGATTTCACTCCAGTGTTCCATCATATCAACTGGGAGAGAGAGTCGTAGGGTTTAGGCAATCAATTACAGATATGTGTAGAGGCAGACACAATCATTTCACTGATTGTCACTGGTCTCGAGCAGTGACACCAAGAAGTGATCCGTCACTCGATTTTCTCTGACACCCCGAGAAAGATGGCAGACACTTGTAGACTAACAGGTCCCTGGATTGGGTAGCATGGAAGATTGAAAAATCGCTGTGTTTCAAACTTATCCAAACCTTTAAGTACCTCTGTTGCTAAGATTTCATATCTTTCTTGCAAACATTTAGAAAGATTACCAATAGACTAACGACATCACGCCAGGGTGAGACTCACTGTCTCTTGCCACTCAGTGGATGGCGTCGCTGGATCCTGCAGGGGTTCTGGGGAGGTAGAGTGGGAATAAAACAGGTATGGCTTTCCAACACGAGGACCATGGCAGACGCATCAGATGTGCCATCTGCTGGGGCAAATGGTGAGAGAAGCCCTGGGAAAAGAGATCAGCTGAGCCTCTGCCCACCCACATTTCAGAGCTCCCAGCTACCTGACTGGCTGCCCTGGAGGCCTGACCGCATCCCTTCTTACTCCGTAGGGTCCTCCAGAGCATCCCAGCGTCTGCTGCTGGGCTTCTGCTCTGTCCACCCTCGGGGATGGCAACCTACCTTTTATGTGTTGGTTCATGAGAATATGCATAGCCTGTCCTCTCTGTTCAAACTGGAAAGACCAGCCAGATGTGGCGACACAAAGCCATGCTTACGGGGGTGGGGCAGGAGATCTGCGGGTTCAGTGTCATCCTGGGTTCCATAGGGAGATTTTTGTCTCAAAAGCAAGAATATTTGCTGCTCTTCCAGAGGACCTGAGTTCAGTTTTTTTTTTTTTTTTTTTTTTTTACAACTGCCTGGAACTCCAGCTCCAGGGGATCCCTCTTCTGGCCTCCACAGTACCTGCATTCACATGTACATACACACACACACACACACACACACACACACACACACACACACACAGAGACAGAGAGAGAGACAGAGACAGAGACAGAGACAGAGACAGAGAGACAGAGAGAAACAGAGAGAGACAGAGAAATGAGTAATACATCTAAAACATACAAGGGTTAAGACCATAGTTGGCAGTCTGGGAACAGTTCTCCCTAGATACCAAACAATGATTGTCTGTTGTTACATATGAATGACCTTCTTAAAGAATAAAATGTTACTGAAAAAATTGGCATGGCCATTCAACACTTAGGACACCATTGTGTACTATATTTAAGGAGTAGCAGCCCCAAGGCAGATTTTTAATTTTTATTATTTTATTTGTATGGATATTTTGCTTGTATGTATATCTGTGTATCACATGCATGCCTGGTGTGCACAGAGACCAGAAGAGGGCATCAGATCCCCTGGAACTGGTGTTATAGATGGCTGTGAGCTGCCACGTGGGTCCTGGGAATCGAACCCTGGTCCTTTTACAAGAGCAGTCAGTGCTTTTAACTACTGAGCCATCTCTTCAGTCATGTGTGTGTGTGTGTGTGTGTGTGTGTGTGTGTGTGTGTGTGTGTGTGTGAATGTTCCTTCCCAAGGCTAGACTGCAAGCTTTCTTGCAGGTGTGACCTCCAGGGGAGGGGAAGGTGCACTCACACTGCCCATGCAAAGCACAAACTGAGGTACCACCCTCAGCCTGAACAGGGTTTCTGGAATTCCTGCAGTTGCTAGCTAGGATGGCTGGAGGTCAGCAAAGGCTCTTCTCTAAAACTTCCAACCTGCAAAGTCTTCAGGGAAGGGCCAAGGAGGTCTGGAGAGGCCCTCTCACGTCAGTGGCTCAGCCCGCTGCTTCCATGTCTCTGCTCTCCGAGCCAGCCACCCAGGCATTATCCCTTCCATCAGCATATTTCCTCTTGGCACCGGAGGATCTAAAACAGACCCGGCACAGTCCCGGACTTCACCTTGTAAATCACCGAGAAATACGATGACCTTCTGCAGAAATGATGTTCTACTTTTCAAAGTTCATCCACTTCCGAACTAAATCAGGGGCGACAGTCCATGTTCGGCTGGGTTCTTCCAACCGCTTGACCCCAAGCCCCCTTAAATCCTTGCGCTCACACTGGCAGTCCCCTTACGAACTGCCCAGCAGGTACAGAAGGTCCCACTTTCTGACTGTTCACGTTGGTCCATGTTCCACTTTTTAAAAAGCTTAGGGCTAGGTACTTGAAAATGATTGAAAATAATTACTAATGTTCCTATGTACTTCATACATCTGACAGAGTTTTCTGTCCACTGCTTCCTCTTACCCCCTAGAAAAAGACCCTGAAAGTCACTGGATACCTTAAGGCCAGAGAAACGAAAGTGCTAAGGGAGTCCATGAAGGTCACCCACCATGGGCAAGGCTGTCTGCTTGGACTCGTACTGTGCTAATCTTGCCTAGAGGAGACAAGGGGTATCAGGAAAAATAATACCAGCAATGACAATCATAATTGCTCTGCTCTCCCGAGCACTTACTGGGAGCCAGATGCCCAGCCCAGCCTTTCAACTGCTTTTGACATTCCCAACCTTCTTCGAGTCCCTCCTTACTAAATTCGTGAATTTTCAGAACCTCTCTTTATGTTATAGAGAACCAGCCTGATCATCTTCCAGAACATTCCGGACGGCCAATGAGTTGCCTGCAGAGTTGGAAAACTTAGGTCAAAATCTGGGCATTGTCAAAGGATTGAGTGAGCAGCTGCAGGAACCCGTGGAAAAAATCTTTAACCAAGTACAGAAGTCTCATAAAATGCTATGGACCCAGAAAATGATTTCATAAGTTATTTTGATGGCAAAAAATGTATGAAACAGAATTGACTAATTCATAAATAACTCCAGCATCTCATCTATTATTTCTCACATCATAACTTACAATGGGATAATTGTTTCTAATTCTGCTGAGTATTTTCTCATGCTTTTTCGGTACCCTTGGTAAATCTTATTAGTTGGGTAACTCCTAAGACATTTATAACTTTCTTCTGTGGTAATGAGAACGAGTAAATATTAATAGCTATTTGTTTTTAGTACAACGCAGCATTAATTTCACCACTGGGAATGCTTTTCTGTTGTTTGTTTGTGTGTGTTTTTTTTTTTAAATTTCTCATCTCAGGGAAAAGAGGCTGAAATTCCACCCCCACCCCACAGGCTTACAGACCAAACAACAACAAGAAAGGAACCTGTGTCCTGTATCTTATACAAATCTCAACTTACATTTTATTTACTATGTACATTACTACAAACCAATATGAACCATAACTCCATTTAGATAATAATAATCAAATTATCCAACCTGGGATAGCATGTTTTATAGATTTTGGTCTAAATTTAATACAAAAATGCACTACTCCTTGTTTGGAAGAGTTTATTAAGGGTTAGCAAAGAAAAAGCTTTTTCAATAGTCTATAACTCTCTAATGGCCTTTTTCAAATAAAATGGGAAAGAATTTGAAAAGAAACCTATATCAGCGAGCTGCAATTGTAACATTACAGTACAGGTCCATAAATCTTGACATGCTCAGAAGATTGCCTAAACCAGCAATACAATCTGTCCAAACCTCATTGTCTCCACGACCAGCCAGTCTCATTTTAAGAAATGTATGTGGTCTTCAACCTAATTTTATCACCTTCATTTGTAAACTAGTCAATCAATCAAAGCATCCTGGGAGTCTAAATAGAAAAAGGAGTGCATTTTCATGCATTCTGGGCGACACAGTCAAAAATTAATCTCCACTTGATCAGACATTTCTCGCCCTCATCTCAATAGACGGTCATTAGGGTCAGCAATGTATATTAAAAACAGAGTCACCACAAACAGTTCACCAGCCAGAGTTTGCAAGCTGCTTGGCCTTTCCTCAGAAACATTTCTCCTCTGTGTGAGCCTGAATATGTTCACTAGATTCATCTGGAAGGAAGCGGGCTGGAAATAAAGACTAAGGAAATGCCGGCAACTCTAGGAAACCCAGACTGCTTCCCAAGTGCCTAGACCAGGGACTTCCTCTGAGGGAGCCTGTGATAACTGGAAATTCTCTCTCCAATACACATTCAGAAGGATTTGGCCCAGGTGTGCCCCGTACATTGAGGGTGAGGGCAAGAGCTTGCCTGCAGCAGGACAGATAACTCTAGGGCACAGACAGTATGCCAGGGCTCAGACTGGAGGCTTCATGACTGCTCAGCACCTCTCCCACCCCCCAGGCCTGGTCTTTGAGATGTCTGCACTTCAGGCACTGGCCTCTGTTCTGGATGAGGTCTCAATGGAGGTAAAAATCCAGCCTTTTCCAGGCACTTTCTTTGACTATCTGAGTTCTTAGGAATATTTGTCAAAAGAAGGTTATTGCTTAACAGAAATTTCATTTTCTGGCCGTTAACCTGGGCACCATCCTTGGCATCTCTCCTTGCCCCGCACCCATGTTCAAAGGAGCATGAAACCTGCATGACTTTACCTTGAGGATTCAATCAGATCATGACCAGTTCTCAGCACCTGCACGGTCACCAAGCACTTTCAAGCAGGCAACATCCACAGCAGGGGTTCTCAACCTGTGGGTCATGACCCCTTTGTAGATCAGGACCACTGATCTACAGTTTATCTTAAACTAAGTAACATTTCTTAGAGCAGTGGTTCTCAACCTTCCTAAAGCTGGGACCCTTTAATACAGTGCCTCATGTTGTGGTGACCTCCAACCATCAAGTTATCTTCATTGCTACTTCATAACTGTAATTTTGCTACTATTATGAATCATAATGTAAATATCTGTGTTTTCCGATGGTCTTAGGCAACTCCCGTGAAAGTGTCATTTAAGCCCTTCAAGGGGTTGTGACCCACAGGTTGAGAATCACTGTCTTAGATCTTCTAAAATAAAACAAAACAAAATAGATAATTCTAATGTTCTACTCCAATCTCCAGATGCACTCATCTCATCCAGATGAATAACCATTGTCCTAATATGAGCTAAAGCTGAGAGAATGATACTTGGAACCAAATCTTCCCCATAAGTACTCAGTTCATGAGCCTAGCACCACGGACAGCATCGCCAGGGTACTTACCATCTCCCTTATTGCACTTTCTTTTGGTACTTCAGACAGGTCACAGGAAGTGCTAGAGCAAAGCACGGACGGAGCACATGCGAGCGCACGCTTATGTCCAACTCTTACCTCCCCAACTTGGGGTTGAGATGACCTCCCACAAGCCATTGAACCACCCGGCGCCATTCCTGACGCTCCAAAATGTCTTCTTCCTTCCCTGCTTTCCAGTCTTCAGCCAACTGAGAAGGGATCTGAATACTTAGCAGGAGTCCTTGAACACTAAAGCTACAAAAGGTCCCTACCTTAGGACATGAAGGGGACAGATGGCCTCCCAGTCCCCACAAACCCATGCCACAAAAGGCAGCTGCCCCCTTTGATCGATCTGCATTTTACAAAAGGGGGAGGGTATCTTTCTATACAGTTTTGGATTTTTGCCTCACACTCTTCTTACCTCTATTTCGCTCCATTGTCCTGTTGGTTCATTAGTCGTCTTGATTTACAAAAGCTCGTTGTAAATTGAGCCATACACGATGTGAATATTTCATGCAGATTGTTTTTGTCTATAGAATTTTTGTGATGAACACTTCTTAATCTTGGGATTGAAGGGATGGCTCCACTGGTAAGAGCATAGACTGCTCCTGCGAGGACTCAAGTTCAGTTCAAAGCACCCACATAAAGTGGCTCACATCTTCCAGGAAATAGAGTTCCGGGAATCCTATGCTCGCCTGTGGCCTCAGTGGGTACCTTTCTTGCCGAAAAAATGAAGACAAGAAGGTCATAAGATACCTTGGGACTTGTACCAATGACTCAAGAGCACCATCTGCCAGGCATGGTACACATCTGTAATCTCAGGTATTTGGGTGAGGCAGGAGAACAGAAAGCTGAGGGCCAGTCTGGGCAGCTTTGAACGCAATACCCATTGCCTTCCTAGTGGACCTCTAATAAGAGGGCTTCCTCTTTTCCTCCTTTTTTTCTTTCCTCCCACAAGGGGTCATTCTAGACAAAGAAAAAGATAAACACACACATATGTGTATATTTATATATTTAAATATAGTTATAATATGTAAAATTTATATATATTCATAATATACTAAAATATATTTTAAAATGCTCCTAGAACCATCAAGAATCATTCATGAATATTAGGAAGCAGGTTTTCTTGACCCAAATGGAAGTTGTACAAGGTATTAGAGAGAGCCAGAGTGGGAAGGCCTAAGGAAGACTGTTTACCTTTCCTTCAGCCGAAAAGGTCACTTGTTTAACCCAGCACATTTCCACAGGAAAAGGACATTTCAGAAAAGGTCAGCTCAGCACAGCAGTGACTCAGGGAAGGGGAGAGCAATGGCTCCTTGGTGTCCCCCAAACCTGCTCTGTGAACTCAACCTCACAGACTGAGCACTTCAGGAGGGACCCAGGCCTGTGCTGCACAGAACGTCCTTGGAATTATTCTCCAAGCAAAACAACCATCTATGTAGCATTGCGTTGTATTAGGTGGTAAGTTACCAGGAGGTGACTTGAAGCACAGCAGGAGAATGCATAGGTCCTGTACAAACACACAGCATCTTATATGAGACTTGGGCATCTCAGAATCTACTACTATGATGGGAAGATTCCCAGGACTAATTGCCCTCAAGCATCAAAGGACTATTATGTTTTTATCAGTCACAAAACTAAGGACTTTCGTAAATAACACTAGTTGGACAGAAAAAGAAATATGCAAAAGTTTGATTTATATTAAAAAAAAACCCAGCTACACAAAAATAACATGTGAAGCCAACCCTTTTTTCAGCTAAAGAAATAGAATCCTTTGACCCATACACACCAGCCCCATTTTACAAATATTCCTAATCAATGGTATTAAGCTTAAAAATAAAAACATACTTCATCATATGTAGCCTAAAAAGTAATCCTATAATTAATAAGTGAAAAACAGAGAGAAAGATTGCTGGAGATTAAGATTAAGCCCTGCAGAAGCGAATGTTCTAACTGGAAATTGGTTTAATTAATAGCACATTTTACATAATGATTACAGTGTAATTGCGCTGACTAGCAGAGTGTCATTAAATATATCCGTGCTCCTTTACAACACCCTAAGGCTAAAAATAATGAGTTACATTGAAAATCACTGTGCAACAGGTTCATAAATAACATTTAAGCCTATACAAGGCGAATACTTATAAATAATAAATATTTGCCTTTTGTAATTGAAGGAAAAATGACAGCCTTCTTTTTGCTACCACCTCATAGATTGCCATGTTATAATGCTGGAAAGATTTTTTTCCCCTTGCTTTCTCTAGAAGGTCTTGAATAATTTATTCAAATGCTAATATTCCACGTAGTCTGACTTTGAGGAACAAATATTCCTACATAAAGAATAAATGCCAAGATGCTTATTACCTCTCGCACTTCGCTTTCCACCCAGCATCCCCCAAAACCTCTGCCGTCCATTACACCTGTCACAAGAAGTTAGTGGCCAAATTTTCTTGCAAGGAGGCGGCATTTTTCTTTAGCTAAAAATTACCCCTTCTCCCAAAATGTTCATCATGTTCAGGGCACCGTGGGATGGCAGCTGGTCCGTGGACTCAGAAGGAAGAGAACGGAGACTGGAAGCTGAGTCGCAGACCGTTCTCCTTGTCCTCCTGGGTATCTGATACCCTGGGTGGGACAGTTTATGCTTGCAGAGACTCAGGCCTGCAGGTGGCCAGTGTCATAGCCCCCATCGTCCTCTCCTCTGCACCAAAATGGAGTCTCATTCGTCTGAGAGGGCAGAAAGCCCTGGGCAAGGAAGCTTCTAATTCGGCTTCCAGAGTCTCCCCAAGGAAGGCCCTAGCCATGACCTTCTGTCTGAGGACGGTGGGAGAGCAGGTAGAACACAAGAGGGGACAGAGGTGGCCTCCACTGTCTAGGAAGAATGCAGGAGAACGCCCTTCCGGTGGGTGACAGGCTAGCCCGGCACCTTAGCCTTGGAAGCCTAACAGCACCCTTGGTACTTGGGATGGCAGCTCTTGCTTGAGGCCAGGAGGCAGAGTGGTTAGAGAAGAAAGGGCCTCAGCATCAGCCAGACCTCAGTTTCAGAACTGAGTCTGCCAGTGTTAGCTGTGTGATGCCGGGTGAGTGCGGAAACGACACGGCTTTTGAATCCCAGCTTGTGAGCTAAAGGAGCCTCAGTTTCTTAGTCTGCGAAATAGGACAGTGGTCTCTGTTTCTTAGGATTGTTAGGAGAATTAAATAAAAAAAAATTAAGTGTGCCACCAGACACCAACCACTGAGCCCCAAGGCCTGTGTGTCAGGCCCTGGCCTCTGACTGTAGAAGGGACACGCTCCCTCTGGTCTCCAAGTCCTGGCAGGGGCCTTTGTCTGCTCCTGTCTTCTTGCCTGCGTAAGGAGTGCTTCTGATTTTTAGCTCAAACAAGCCTTCCTCGGGGAAGTCTCCTGGCAAGTCCTCACACCAGGTCAGGTTCTCCCTCACGGCACGCTGGCCCGTGCTTTCCCGGGCTTCTCATTACCTGCGGTTGTAGATCGGGTGAACCATCACTATTAGTAAACTGTACATGCCAATGCAGGCAGCAACCGTAACTGTCTTACCCGGGACTCGGGACCTGGTCCTCAGTGAGCAAGGGTGGAGAAAAGGAAAGAAGGGGAAGAAGAGAAAAGGTACGAAGAGGGGAGGAGACGGCAGGCAGGGAAGAGGAGCTAGAAGGGGGATCATTGCATCATCAAACACCAAAATAGCAGAAAACACGGTACTTCTCAGTAACAGGATATGACTCTCCGCATACCATGGCAGCCCAAGCCAGGGGTTCTCAACCTGTGGGCCGTGACCCCCCCTCTGGAGGTCACATATCACACAGCCTGCACATCAGATATTGTCGTTTCCATCCATAACAGTAGCAAAATTACAGTTATGAACTAGCAATGAAATAATTTTATGGTGGGGGGGGGTGTCACCACAACATGAGGAACCGTGTGAAAGGGTGACAGCATCAGGAAGGTTGAAGACCACTGTCCTAAGCCATAATTTATTATCCTATCATATACACAAATGAGACTGTTTGAACTTCATCCCAGAGCAGTGCCTGAGCAAAGGCACGGGGGCCAGGGGAGGCTGTATTGACTCCTTCGGGGTCCTCGGGGGCTTTGGGACCAGGCAGTATTCGTGATTTGCTCTTCCCTGGTGGATAGCAGAAGAAAGAGCAGGACTCCAGCCAGGCCCTGGCAGGATGGCCACGGGAGCAGGTGGCAGAGCACGGATCAGCTTTTTCCTCCCAGCGGCGGCGGCGGCGGCGGCGGCGGCGAGGCCATTAGGAGAGCGAATTTACTGTTTGGTTTACCTGTTCTCCATTCCTCATCGAGGTGCAGTCCCAAATTGCTAAACCTCCATTCAACAGTTAAATTAAACATAACTAACTTTGTTGATATTATTTCACAGCCGAATAACTTGATGTTCATACGCCGAGTGTGTTCAATAAGTACAGAGCTCAGACACATTTTTAAGTCTCAGCTTGTGATGGATTCTGCTGAGGTAAACGTGTGTCTCACAGGCCTCTGCTCAGCTGAGACGGGGTGTGCTGTAAAGATAAGCTTGAAAGCTGTGATTCGGATGGGCCCCTCACAGCCAGGGAGCATCTCTCTTTCCCTTCCTCCTCCTCCTCCAACCACCTCCCAGCACACCCTCACCCAGCACTCAAGCTGAGAAACAAGAAGATAAGCCTCTGCTACGCTTCCGTTGTGTACTATCCCTCCTCTAACTTGGTAGGAAGTGACGAGAAAACGTTTGAGTTGAACAATCAAACTGCGTGTTGATCCATCAAGGCCACGTGGAGCAGGCTGTGTACAAGTCCCGTGCTAAATGCTATGGATGTGGCGGTGAAACTGTTGTTAGTCTGAGAGGTAATGAAGGAGCAACCACAATCCGATGAAGTACTCCGTCTACAACAGAGGCATTTGCAAGGGGTTTTGAGCTTGGCACACTCTCGATGTGAATGAAGCAGTTGGGAGGGAAGGGTGGGTAAGGTCTCACAAAAGCCAGCGAGAGCCACTGAGCCAGCCACACTGCTGAGGACTTGCATTTTTCAGGTCCTCCCAGCTCTGTGGAGTAGCTGCACTTACTGCGATCTTATAAGCCAGAAAGCCAAGGGCAAAGAATTCCCGTTAGTTCACAAAATGCCGAGGCAGAGCCTGAAGTCCAGGGCCTCAGCCTCCAACAGGAAGCCTGCTTTCCCTGCCTCCAGCCAGCCAGCCGCCTTTACACACCTGCTTTACAGGTTGAGGGAGAGCATTTCAGCCATGCTTCAAACTGTCCTACAGGGGCTTGGGAGATGGCTCAGCAGTTACCAGAATGTGTTACTCTCGCAGAGGATCCATGTTTGGTTCCCAGCACCCACATGAGGCAGCTCACAACTGCCTTTAATACCAGCTCCAGGGGAATCCTATATCTCTGGCCTCTACAGGCAGCAGCATTCAGGTGCATGCATGCACATACATGTGCACAAACACACACACACACACACACATACACAAACACACACACACACACACAATTTAAAGTAATAAAAATAGTTCAGGGAGATGGCTTAGTGGGTAAGGTGTCTGCTGTTCAATCCACCCGAGCTATTATAGAGTAGAAGGAGACATCCACTTCCAAAAGTGGTTCTCTGACCTCCACACATGTGCCATGGTGTGTGTGTATATCTCCCTAAAATAAATAAATAAATGTAAATAATAATAATAATAATATTATCAGATCTTTAAAAAACATTATCCTACAGTCTATACAGAGACTTACAATTGACCAAAGTGGAGTTCTGAGCCACAAATGGGACATCTATATCCCACACCATCCCCACAAGGCTTGGGAACATCATAGAAGAGCGAATGGGAAGATTCTAAGAGCCAGAGGTTGAAGAAGACTGGAGCAAAACAGTGACTTCCGGACACGACAGGAACCTGGCACTCATGAGCCCCCAGCAGCTGTGATGACTTGCACTGGCATAAAATCAAGTCAGTCAACATCCTGGCATAGATTGGAGGATGGGCACACGAGCCTCCATCTCCAGCTGAGGAGCAGTTGACAACTGATGGCTGCTAAGGGAGCAGCATCCGTTTTCCTTAGGTTTGTGGTCCCTGTAGGTTAACCACGCTACAGTGGATGCTCCATACCCATGCATACATGGGCAGCACTAACTTATATATAGATTAAAAGATTAAATAAGATTAAAAGAGGGCCTGGAGTTGGGATCCAGGAGGAGGCTGGAAAGGAGGGGGAGGTGAACATGATCAAAATATATTATATGTATATATGAAACTCTCAAGGAATTAATTTAAAATATTGCATTGGGGTAGTTCAGTGGCTCTGTGGGTAAAGGTGCTTGCCACCAAACCTGACAACTTAGGTAAAATCTCTGAAATCCACACACAAAACAAATAAATCAAAAAATAATAATAATTTTCGTTGTATTAAAGCTTTCCCTAAAATATCCTAGAAAAAATTAATTATGTGTTACTAAAAAATTATGTGAACTAGCTTAAGAGAAAAAACAGGAGATGCAGAGGTAAACATAAATGGAGGTATATATCTCAAAATAGTAGGTCAGCTGGGTCTCCCCAGGGCTGCGACTGAATCCTGGAAAGCAGCGTTCTTGGAGAAAACCCTGCCTCTCCACATCTCCCCTTCTCTGGCTGAATTCCTTCAGGTGTGTCCACTCCTCTTCTCAGGCCACCTTTGTCACTACTTCCTGAAAAAGCAGGGAGGGCCAAGGCCAACTGCTCTTCATACTCAGTCCCAGAGAACCCCAACACCTCCACATCCCCAAGCAGATCCCTGAGGAGCAATCTGGCTGCATCTCCAGTGTGAACTGGACCCGCTGGCCTCATCCTAAGTAACACAGCACAGACAGGAGGCAGGTATAAAGCAGAAACCACCCAGGCCAGGTGACCAAGGTCAATGTGGGCATTGATAGTTCATAGTCAGTGGACTTGACACAGTGTGTGTCTTAGTTTGCATTCCAATGCTGTGATAAACACCATGATCAAAAGCAATCTGGGGAAGAAAGGGTGTATTTCATCTTGGCTCATCGTCCATCATGCAGGGAAGTCAGAGAAGAAACTCAAGGCAGGACCCAAAGCCGAACTGCTTACTGGCTTGCTCTCTGCGGTCTGCTCAGTCTGCTTGTTTATAGCACCCAGGACCACCCGCCCAGGGGTGACACCATCCACAGTGGGCTGGGTCCTTCCACATCAATCACTGACCAGAAATATGCCCCACAGACTCGCATTGTCTCAGTTGAGGTTCACACTTTCCAAATGACTCCAGCTCATGTCAAGTTGACACCAAAACAAAGGTTTTTCTTTCATCTACAATGTCTCTCAAGGAAAGATTACTTTAAATGTCCTTTCTCTGAATCTGTGCTAGATAAAGCAGTCTGCTGCTGCTGTCTCCCTACCCACCTACCTCAGTGGGGCCTGCTAAGCTTTTGCAATACGCGATGACGTCAGTATGCCCCACTGCCCTCACACATAGAAGGTAGTCTGCAAATGTTTGGACGTAAACTAACATTGCTCACTCACAAAGGTAACGCCAGCAACAAGGCCTTGCCTGTCCTAGAATGAGTCACAGGGTACAGCCCTTGGACACAAGCGGTATCCTTTTGCTTATCACTCCCTTCTCCTCAGACAGTGAACCCCTTCCCGGGCTGCCACACCTACCACTGAGAGATGCTCCAGCGGCTAGAGGATTCTCCTTCCCATAATCCTTCAGTCCTGGCCTGGTGAGCTTGAACAGACTCTACACTTCAGCAATGTTTTGTAGCCTTTAAGGAACCTATCCTTGCATTGTTCTGACAGTCTACAAAGCCTTTTGAAGGCTAAATGCCTCTTGTCAGGATTAACCTTTGGACTGAACACCAAAAATAATTTTACATTCAGTCTAGGAGTCTGATCAGCTTGAGAAGAAAAGGTGGGTGGGCGTGGCTTATTCCAGTATCCTCAGTCACAAGATTAGAGAAGCTCACCAGACCTGGAAGATGTGTCTGGCACTGAGGTGAGCCTTGACATTTTAACCCTTTCTCTTCTTTCTCCTCTGTCTCCACAAAGCCATTTTAAGTGTACAGACTGAATATTAGCTGACTAACTAATCCCCCAAGGAAATGAGCCATTAGTTCATGGGGCCTCTTCATCTCACGTCATCTCACTGGACATCACTCATTGGGTAAGATGACTGGACTTCATGATGTACTTTGCAAAGCCTTGGTGAATCTGGGAACTCAACATCCTCACGGTGGCTCGTTTTGAGCCCCTGTCACATAGAAAATTATGATGTCTCTTAGTCATACCTGAGTGTTCTCATCACAAGGAGCAAGCTGAGTCCCACTGGCACTGGGCATCGATGCCACCACGGAGCCAGAAGAGCTTATGGATCCCGAAGCCCAGAGTGAGCCTGACCCTCCGCATCTGTGACAAAGCAGAAAAGCAGCCTTTCTCTACTCTGAGCAGGTCACTTGGAACTCTGAGGCCTTAACAATGCCACACACTGTCCCTTCTGGGAGTGCTCTGGTGTGCCCTGTACCTGGTCTAGCCCTGAGCATCCAGAAGAGCCAGGGGTTAGCCATCTCTGTCACACATAGCGCTAAGCTCCACACCTGCACACCCGCATGAGACAGAACAAAGACACACAGCACTCCACCCACCCCAGGTAAGCCTCGGTCACTGCCAGTCACTCCTCTGCCCCTAGTGAGCCCGAGGCACTGGCACACACAAGGACAGGGGTGCATCTTAGACGGCAGAGGGCCAGGGTTGGAGAGATCTCTGCCCCGTTTGCTCTCTGACGGGGCGGCGATCTGATTTCCAGTCTCACGTCTCTATTTCAGAGGACATATGCCAGCCATGGGGGTTCTTCCCCGCCTCAGCCTAACCATGACTAAACAGGCTGATGAATGCCACGCATCCCATCATCCCGCGCGCATATTTTTAGATATAATTCACGTTTGATCTGTGCCCTTGTGCAGCGGCGAATGAAAACAGTTAAGGTTTCTTCCACTGTCTGCCTTCCAATGTATTAAACAGCTCTGCCGTCAATAGATTATATTCTTGTACGATGATAATAGCCCCCAAAACTAAGAGGCCTTGTCAGGGATTGCAGTTGTCACAGTGTGATGGGAATGATTCTACTTGGGGTTCGTCTGCCGCACAATCATCTCATAATCTGGATATACATCACAGCCTGACATGTAAATTTCCTGGTACTCTGCTTTCATTTCCAGAGGCAGCAATCAAATGAAAACCACTCAACCTCACCCAAATGTATAAATAATTTTCATTCAAACATATTAACAGTCAAAATATGAGAATTTATCACAGAGTGCTAGGCCTTTTAAGAAGCAATAAAGACTTTACTTTTTAAGCATATTTCTCCTTAGAAAAGTAATATGAATGGTAACTCGCAATTTTTTTTTTTTAAAAAAAATCACATTTGAAAGTCCATGCAGAAACCACCTAATCTGCCAACTTCAGGATGGAAGTGTTTTGCCACAGATTTGATGCTTGGAGGAAAAGAGCTGAGAGAAATATTGGGTGAGAGAATTGCATGTGGATTAATAATCACCTACATGAAATGCCAGTATGTAAAAATGTGAATTTATTTCCCCTTCACTGACCAGACCTGCTATGCATCCAGAGCAGAGCACTCCTTAAATGTAAATCCCGAATCCAGCAACACTTCGGAGAACGGGACAAATGAGGCTTTTCTCCCTAATAAGCACTAGCCTTTGATTGACAGAACCGCCTCCAAAGGCAGGCCCAAAGGACTACGGCCGAGGACTTGGTAAAACTGCCTGGGAAATGGAGAGGTTGTTCACAACTGTAGGAAAAAGTGCTTGCCTCTGGAGCTCCACCCTGGAGTCCAGTGAGCAGGAGTTGGTTTGCTCTGTGGCCTGGTTCAAGGTGAGTGTGGGGATGGCCTTGAGACCTGTTCATGAGAGAGAAGAGCTGTTCATCACTGGAGGTGCGGAACCCACCGCCCACCATAGACGCAGACTTCCTCTGGGCCTGACCAAAGGGAGGCGCTAAAGTCAGGACGGCACTGTGCTGACCAGACGGGGGCGCTAAAGTCAGGACGGCACTGTGCTGACCAGACGGGGGCGCTAAAGTCAGGACGGCACTGTGCTGACCAGAAGGGGGCGCTAAAGTCAGGACGGCACTGTGCTGACCAGACGGGGGCGCTAAAGTCAGGACGGCACTGTGCTGACCAGAAGGGGGCGCTAAAGTCAGGACGGCACTGACCAGTGTATCCGAGAGTGGATATAACAGGCTGGCACAATGGATGCCATGTGTACCTTCAACATTTGCTAAAAGACTACATCTTGTCTCTGACTAAAAGGCTGTCATGGAGGTTCCTATCCTCTCTGTGGGGACGGTTGAGAAGCAGAGTGGTTAGGAAGTATAGGTTGAGAAGACGGGTTGGAGGTTTAAAAAAAAAAAGGCAGTCCACTTTCTCATCAAAGCCAGCGTCTAAAGTTTTTTTCCCCTCGCTTTAAAATTTTATGCCCCTTCCCCCACCCCCACCATCCCCATCATGTGCAAAATCTGCTAAGATGACAGTTTTTCCTATTTCTCCAGAAAGGATGTCTGCAGAAGTGGAGGCACCATAACCCGGGGTACAGCAAGCTCAGCCATTTGAAATAAAACTTTGCAGTACTAATGTTTTTGTAACTGCTTTCATATTGTAATGATATTTTTCCAAGCACTGGTTTTATTTGATCTTAAATACCTTTTTGGGAAAGTCCAGTGAGCTGACTCTAATAAAATCATGCTATTGAAAAAAGGTTTAAGTAGAATGTTCAGAATAAATTACAAAATTGCATGCAAGAATACCAGCTAGTGCTGCAATAAAAAGCTGAAAATGAGTATTCTTGCAATATATTTTAAAGAAGTAGTATACTTTTTCTGTCCATTTTTTTTTTTTCATTTAATGTTTTCTAACAGGATGCCTCCATGTTGAGAGAGGAGGGGGCCTCATAGCAAATGAACAAACTGCAGGAAAAATCACATCTAAGAGGAGAAAAAAATCCTGATCTGGGGTGGGGGGGAAGAACAGAATATATTTCATTTCATTTTCAATAACTGTTGGGAGATAATAGGAAATGTAATTTCCTTTCATTTGCTGTGCCAAAATACTTAAATTACATCATACTTACCCTGTCATAGCTCTCCCCACCATATTCTGGATCCTTTAATGGATTTCTCTACCCTTATATATGCCTAAGGAGCTGCACGAGTATTATCAATACAGAGCCTGCAGGTCTGTGTGGGAGACAGCTGGCTGGTCTGGGTGGTGGGCCTGGGCAACTGTGTGTCTGGCTTTTTATGATGAAGCAGAGGAAGGCTCCCATGAGGGGCAGTGAGGGTGTTCTCTGAATATTCTCAAACTCCTGGGCCCCAAAACCCCAGCTTAGTGTTTACCCCTTAGGCCTCCCTCCCCATTAGACAGTCTCACAGAAATTGGGTGCAGAAAGAGTTAGAGGGGGCAAGTGGACAGTCTGCCAGTGGCACCGTGATACCTCCACTTGAGAGTCTGTGCGTTAGCCATGAATCAAGCACAGAGCTTCAGAGTCGATAAGAGATAATGTTTATGTAAATCAAATTAATTTACAAATCCCAGTTCACTTCTCTTACCTCGGTGTCGGATAGAAGCAAGCATCGTAAGCAGAGAAATCTGGACAAAGAAAAGGTGGCTATGGAGTAACAAGGAAGAGCCAGGAGAGAGTAGTCACTTGGTAGCTGTCCAGTAGTCCTTCTCCTTGTCCACCTCCTCCCTGATTGAACTTGATCTTGTCCAACAGTTTCTTCTACACATAGCCATGCATCTTAGGAGAAGCTGGCCCCTCCGCTTTTTTCTTGTGCATGTGTGTGTATGTGCACATGCTCATATGTGTGCATATCTGCATTCGGGTGAATGTGTGCATGTACATGTGGTGACTAGGGGTCAATGCTGGGTGTCTTCCTCAATCACTCTCCACCTTATTTTTTTAAGATAGAATTTCTCACTGAAGCTGTAGTTCACTGACTGACTAGGCAGGCTGACCAGTAAATCCAAGGATCTACCTGTCTCTACCTACCCAAAACTGGGTTTACAGACACACGCCACCATGCTCAGATTTTAACGTGGGTTTTGGGGATTGAAACTCAGGTCCTCTAGTTTGTGTAGGAAGTACTTTACCAACTGAATCCCCTCCCCCAGCCTCTAAGCTATTCACATATAAGGGTGACGCATAGTCAGTTCTTGATGACTTAACAAATACCATAGATTGTGTGGCTTCACCAACTTAAACATATATATATATTTACAGTTCCAGAGCTGGGGCGGCCCAAATCAAGGTTTGTTAGGGTTAGTTAGTATCTGCTGGGAGCTCTGTTCCTGGCTTACAGCCACCTTCTTTCTGCATGCTCACATAGCTTTTCTGGGAGGGAGAGGAGAGAAGAAGAAAGGGAGGAAGGGAGGGAGGGAGAGAGAGAGAAAGTTCCTATTTTTATAAGGCCACCAATCCTAATGGGTTACAGCTCCACTTTCATTATTTCATTTAGTTTTAATTATTTTTGATGTTTAATCTCACCTGCCAACTAGATGAGATCTAGATCACCTGGGGGAATGAACCTCTGGGCATGCCTATGAGTGATTATCTTGATTGGGTTAACTGAGATAGGAAGACCTACCTGATGTAAGTGGCAGTAATCTCTAGGATTGGAACATGGACTGTATAAAGAGTAGTCAGGCTGGCACAATGTGACCATCTATCTCCAGCCCTCACGCTGTGTGAAGCTCCTGAGAATTATCCCATGATGCACTTTACCTTGAACCGGGAGCCCAAATAAGCCCTTTATCCCTTGAGTTGTTTATCACGATGTTTACCAGCACAATAGGAAAAGCAGCTAAGACTAAGGCCTACCACTAAATACAATCACACCAGGGCTAACACAGATTCTGGAGGACATAGTCAAGTTCATAGCAGGCAGGTCAAGCCGATCAAGGGGCATCCTATTGCCTTTGCCACTTTTGTGGTTTGAGCAAGAACTGTCCCCCATAGGCTGATGTATTTGAGCACTCAGTCTCCTGTTGGTGGTATTGTTAGGGATGGTTAAGGAACCTCTAGGAAGTGGAGTCTTGCTGGAGGAAGTACATCACTGAGGGTGGCTTTGAGGTTGTAAGGCTTAGCTCCACTACATGCTTTCTCTCTGTGGTCCCTGTGTGCATGTCAACCGGTCTCACGCTCCTGCTGCCATGCCTCACACCCCATGATGATGAATCCCTCTAAAACTATAAGCCAGAATAAGCCCTTTTCTCCTCAAAGCTGCTTTTTGGATATTCTGTCAAAGCAAGAGAAAAGTAACTAACAGAGCTGCTACGGAGTCTGGGAGAAGGCATGGGACTTTGACCTGTGATTTGCTGGGCTCCTGGAAAGAAGAGTTTTCTTGCCAACCAAAGACACATTTGTCTGATTGTAACCCTGAAGGTACGGTGGATATCCACCCACCAGCCAAAGCATGAAAACAGCATCAAAGAGGCAGGAAACAACACGAACGAGTAAATTCTATGGGGGCTCCAAGCAATATGACTTCATCATTTCGGAGGTAAGGAGCTGGAAATAAAAACGTCAGCAGGGTCTTGTATTTGTTTTTCATTTGTTTGTTTGGGGGTTTGATAGAGATAGACAGACAGCTAGATAGAGATGAAGATACATAGAGATAGAATTTTAAGTTTGAAGCAGCATTCTTTCAGGACCTGGTGCTTGCCTGAAATCCCTCCCCTTGCTTGGCTGTGAAATGTATCATTTCAGTAACACAGCCACCTTTTCCTTTTCATCTCACACTCTCTGCCCTCCACACGTGCTGGTCTTTGTGCCCACATTTCTCTTTTGTATAAGAACACTGTTGGCTGGTCCTATAACGACTTTAACTCATTACCTCTATAAAAGTTCTATTTCCAGCTGGTGAAATGGCTCAGCGGGTAAAGGGACTTCTCAACAAGCCCTGACAACCTCAGCTCACTCCCTGAGACCCATATGTTGGAAGAAGAGAATTGACTCCCCCCGAGTTGTTCTTTAAACTCCATGTACATACTGTGCACACACATGCACACATTCACACACACAAAAAAAATAATTAAGTGTAATAAATATTATATACCCAAATAAATTTACATTCTGAGATACTGGGAATTAGAATTGAATATTTATATTTGGGGAAACACAACATAACCCATAAAACTACCCAAATTTAAGCAGGTAGCAAAGTTACATTGATCTTCGGATCTGAAGGCATTGCTGAGCCACTGAATTAGCCAACCTGAAACTTATCCTGACTCAGGACTTGCTGATACACCTATCATGTGAGAACACCTTTCTGTATTGTTCAGGTCACTTTGCTATTGTGGTTTCTGTTGCTTGTAGCTAAATGCATCTTCATTAATGCAACAGATACCAAGGGAAGGGAATAAGCCCAAATCCACTGTTTAATAACTACTCACTTTGCAGGGAACACCTACGCTCTGTGAGAATATTTTTATCTCATATGCCATGTCAGTTATTACAAGAATTAGGTAAGACAGTGTGTGTAGGGCATCATATAGTAAAGGCCTCAATCTATCGCTGTTCCGCTTCTTTGAAAAACTACTCTGGTGTCTTTGGAAGAGTAAAAATAACATCATATAATGTAGTTGTAAAGGGGGCTAGTGAGAACCAATCGTTCCTGATGGATATATATTCTATTTCAAAATAAATCATTATGCCTATGTCCCCTACTTGGGTAACTCTGCACTTCTTTGGGCCTCTTTGAGGCCTCTCTGAAAGGCAGCATTTGTGAGAAGCAGTTGGGAGAGAGTTTGAAAGCCTGGGCTTTGGATTCGAGTCAGGCACCTCCCTTTTCTATGTGTGTCATGGACAAACTACTGAACCTCTCTGTACCTTGATTTCTTTACTCTAAAATGGGCTATGATGGTGGTGACGATGGTGACTGGAGAGGAGTACAAAGACACAGGTGGATTAGCAAGTGTTTGTTGTATAAGAAAGCACATTAGGCATGCACTCTCTCTGCCTTTCTGTACTCTCCGGCGTTGTCTGCAGCCATCTTGGACACCACAGCAAGGCATTTCAAACCTCAGCGCACACAGGACTTGTGATGCTTACTGGAAATACAGATTCCACAGATAACCCCCACCCCCGCCACCATCAGTGGTCCCATCAAAGAGTTCTGAGACGCAAGCTCAGCTGTCACCCTAGGTGTTCCTGACACAGATGCCCTTCTCTCTGCTTCCAAAATTCTGTTGTCACTGAATGGCAGTCAGGAGACTTGGAAGTGAGTGCTATGTACCCTCTTGAAGGTACACGTTTTTCCTCATTCTATCAATTACTATGGAAGCTTCTGGAAAGCAGAGATGACATCACCTCTCTCTCTTTTCCCCCTCCATACATCCAGCATAGTACTTTGCTCACAGCAGTTCAAGGACATTAATGCAGTTGATGGAAATAACCTTTTGTTGGCATAGAAACCTCCACAGTTGCGTCAGAGAGAGAAAAAGAGATGGGTGTCTGTGCTAAAGGGCCCTGAGCCCCACTCCCTGTGCAGTGACTCTGAGGGATTCTGGAGGGGCAGCTGCCCTGAGCCAGTGCTGGCACCCAACTCTGTCTCAGTAAGCCCCATTAAAAGTGGAACCTAGACAGCAGAAAGTGGAACCCTGGGAGTCCATGCTGGCTTCTGCCACTCTAGGACACAGTTCCCCGAGCCCAGACCTCAAGCTGGAGAATAGAGGGAAATACCAAAGGAGACACTGAATGTGGACTTTTCCTTCCTGGGTTGCACAACTCCTTTAGGGCAACTCTGACGGAGGACATCTACACAATGGCTCTGTAAATCCATTCCTGGTAAACAACATGCACTACAAGGCAGAATGCCAACACGGAGTAGTTGCTCTTCATGAACTACATAACTACATTCTCAAAATTCACTTAACTTGTGTTTGCTGATCACCCTACTATGTGCCAAGACAGAAAATAAAAAACATGATAGCCAATTAGATACACTTATCAATATACGCATGGCTACATGGTTCCTAGTCAGACTGGTGAACTGGGAGGAAGCCTGCACTTCTGTGATCAGACACAAGTAATGAGCACTTAACACACAAGCCCTTATTGTTAATTTTATTAATGCTGTTCATGGCGGTTTTTCTCTAAATAATCAATTGAATGTTTCTTCATTTTTCTTATTTATGGTGTACAATAACAAGGTGGTGTTATTGTGATTTCAAAAAACTAAGTTGTTCAACTTTAAGGTTTCTGCATTTCACCCCGGGCTGTCACAAATGAAAACCACACATCTCTGACAGCGCCACCTAGTGGCTCCCGGAGAGTGTGACAGTGAAGATGGTCCTTTTCTGCAGCCTCCTCCTGTGGACTCATAGACACCGCTCCAAGTGGAAGGCGTGATCATGATACATTTCAAACTCTCCATAGCATGGCCGACCAATAACTGGCTTCATTTCTGTCCCCTCTCTAGGCTTTCAAACTCATTTCTTTCATGATAGAATTTTCAAGTTTGTTGTGGAGCTCAAATTTTGATATTTTGTTCCCACAGAAACACAATATAAGAATACGATCAGATCTCTAATGCACATACACACAAAATATAAGATTTTAGAAACACCACTAATGGTTTAAAATCATCAAGCAAAGATTTCTTTAATCCCAGAACTCGGGAGTCGGGAGGCAGAGGCAGGTGGATCTCTGTGAGTTCGAGGCCAGCCTGGTCTACAAAGCAAGTTCTAGGACAGCCAGGGCTACACAGAGAAACCCTGTCTTTAAAAAAAAAAAAAACAAGTAAAATGTTCTTTGCTGTCTTCCATGAGCTATGGTGGCTGAGTGATGTTTAAAGCAGTGCACTATAGCACAGTACCTCGTGAACACACTCCTTCATTCCAAGAGTACTTATTGAGCACATACTATATAATCAGGCACTATTTCAGGAGACACAGGAATGAATAGGACACAGTACATGCCTCTGGAGCCTTTGATGAAATGGAAGAGAGATAACAAATAAACATGTACTAGCAAGTGGTATAAGAATAAGAAAGTGGGTCGAAAGAAATTAACAGTACCAATAGTGCAGCTGATACAAGAAAATCCAAAACGCCTCACCAGCAGGAGCTGTTTCCAAGCAGAGAAGAGTGAGGAAAGAGTTGTGCATAGGACAGTGTTAAGAGGGTAATGTGTTCCAGCATTTACAGAGTGGCAAAAAGGACTACGTGTCTAAGAGCAGTGAGATAGGGAGAGAGCAGCCGGTTTGGAACAGATCCTGGATCATCTTGTCGGCCATGGTAAATGCTTCTGATATTATCTGCGTTCACTGGAGCTGGGCATTGTGACCCATACCCATGACCTCAGCACTCAAGCTGGAGAATCAAGGGCTTAAACCAGCCTGGGATATATAAAAAGAAAGTTACAGCTGGGCATAGTAGTGCCCATCTTTAAATTCCAGCATTCAAGAGGCAGAGGCAGGCAGATATCTAAGCCCAATGCCAGCCTGATCTACAGAGTAATAGCATGTCTAAATAAATAACTAATAATAGTCTCAGATCAGCCTAGTCCACATAGCAATCTGGTTTCTCAATAAGCACAAAAAAGAATAAAAACAATGGGGCTGAGGAGAGCGGGAAGCCACTGCCAGGTTTTGAGCAGGGGACTGCCATGCAGCTGACTTACATCTTAAAAATCGAGAGGACACATGGAGAAGTCATACAAAAAAGGCAGCGTCACTCACATCTGGAGTGGTGTGGGGAAGGGCTCATCAGCAGAGGGGAGCCCTCAGGCTGGTTTCCTTCTTTCCAGTCAGGATGTGTTCTTTGGTAGATCCGTAGTATCAATGTCTGTTGGATGACGTTAGCTTAAGTTCCAGGTCCATTCATTCTTTGGAGGTTACAGATAGTCTCTGGATTCCACCTTCCCATCTTTATTTATTAGCTTGAACATATTTGTAAAAAGACACTCCCAGGCCAAGGAAGTAATTCAGTGACGGAGCATTTGCTAAGATGCCAGAAGCCCAGGGTTCAATACACAGCATTGGAAAAAAAGACAAAACCAAAATCAAAGACAAAACAACAACAACAAAACACTCCTTCATCTCCTCCTCGTCTAGTTACAATTCACACAGAAAAGGCAAGGCACACGCTGGTTCTCTCCAGTTCCTTCCGGTTTTCTGACGAATGAGTTGGTTCACTAGCATCTTCCCACAGGGCCTGAGTGCTCGCTCACTCACTGGCTCCCTTTATTTTGGCCACCACCTCGTTGTCCCCACACCTCACCCTCTCTCCTTCTCTTTCTTGTTTACATTGTGAACTCAGGATTTTAATAACTTCTGGTGGGTTTTAATAGACTATAGTAATAACTACCTTTGGGATGTTTGCTCCTTGCTTAGCCAGAGCCTCTTCACCTGAGTTCAAACCCTATGACAATTTGTGACAAACTCCATTTGTGTATTCCCTGTCCCCTAAGCTGGAACTATTTGGCTGGGACTCCCCAGTTCCTCTTTGTAGGACAGTGACACGACTTCAGCTCCTCCGACGCTGTGGCTGATTGCTGTTCCTAGACTCATCATTCTCTCTGAGCTTTTCAGTGAGTCAACAGAGAGGGAACGGCTTTAAATAAAATCACTTCTTCCTATTGATACTCCCAAATTAAATTATGAGCTATTTTACTCTTTCCTCCCATACTGATGGCCTCAGCTCTCAATGACTCAAAAAATAGATTACACTAACTCTTAATTATTAATTTATTTCATTTAAAACCAATACATAGACCATTCTGATAGTAACAGCACCAGCTGGGTACCGAGAGCCCCACTCCACTAACTGACAATGGCTTGGCCTCATGCAACTCTCTCTACCCAGAGAGCATCCTACCCACATGATGAGGCACGTATCTAGACTGAAAGGCAGTTGGACTTGTCCATGTCATAAGGCCTTCACAGTTTGTGGTAGGAGTGTGTATTTAAGAAGTGTTCATAACGAAGGAAGCATTCCAAAGAAGTTTGAGAACTAAGTCTATTTGGGCCTAAAATCCCGCCCCCAGGAGGTAATGGAGAGAGGGACACCTAGACCATCTTAGTAGAGAAGGGGTGGGTGTCAGGGAGGCAGAGTTTCCACCAAAGACAAAAAGTAGGCTGTGACTTATAAAACACTCTGCAAAATAAACTGCCAATAAATAATCCAATAAATAAATAAACAAATCTGTCGATTCTTAGAATTTTCTTTTCTTTTCCTTCTTCCAGCTTTCTAAGACAGGTCTCTTACAGACAGGCCAGTCACTGAGGCTGGACCCCTGCCCCACCTCCCAAGTGCTGAGATTATAGGCGTGTGGTACCGGCCCCACTGAGACTTCTCTTTTTAAATTGTGTTCTCCAAGAATCAAAGAGCCCTGGCCATTCCAGGCCCACTCTGCTTGGGAGTGAGCTTTAAGCCAAAGTCAGAGAGAAAGTACTATTGTCCAAAGCCATGCTTTTGTTTTTAAACCCCAAACTATATCACTTAATTTAACTATAGGTTTCATTGATCAGACATAGTTGCCATATCTAAAAGTAAAACTGTTGCTGGAGATAGTTATTGTACTTTTGTATATAGTTTTTCTTTTGTTAGTTATAACCTTTTTCTTTTTTTTCTTTTTATTAAAATAGAAAAGGGGAAATGTGGTGGTATTTTACTTGTACTGAAATGTGATTTTAATTGTATGTTAATAAATAAAGTTGCCTGGGGGTCAGAGTTATAGAGCCATAGCAAGTGCGTGGCGGTGGTGGCGCATGCCTTTAAGGACCTGGAGGGCGGTACATACAGGCAATGACAAGGCAGTCACGTGTTTAGTTTACAACCAATGAGAAGGCAGAACATCTAGAGTATTTAAAGACGTACACACAGGAAGTAGGCCTCTTTTTCGGAGAGCTCTCTTGGCTGAAGCAGGATAGCTGAAGCAGGAAGGGTAAGGCTCTTAGTTCTGACCTCTTGGCTTTCTTCTCTGAATCGGCTCTGTGTTTCTTATTTAATAAGACGGTTGGTTACATCTACATAAAACCCCTGAGCATAAGAACTCACCCTGTGAAACGTTTGAAAAGAAGAACTTCTGGAAGCCAGGGACACTTGTTCCCAGGAAGGGACCAGGGAAGGTCTCAGGCTACAGAGGGAGTCGGTGTATGTGGGAGGCCTGTCCTGTCTGGGGGTCCACACACCTAATCCAGTTCTCCACACAGCTCTACAAGCTTGGTGACATATACCAGTTCATGTCTGAGGAACACAGTAAGGCAAAGTGCAAAGCTGTATGACCATGGCTAGACAGGATCTGCGATAAGTACTCAGCATGGAGCCGACATATGGCTAAACCTCTCCAGCTTATGGTGGTACCACCGCAGACTCAGTCTGTTCTCACCCTCCCCATTGTCCAGAGGAGAAAGTCAAGGTTCACAAAGATATGAACTTGCCCAGGTCATTGTCCTGAACCAGGGCTCACACGAAGGCTTAAGACTCCAAGCCTGAGTTGTCCCACTCTTGGTTGCCCTTGGTTCTAACACCAGAATAAAGACAAGAATGGAAGACGGATGAGAAAAATCACAGAAAGGCTGAACGTGACAGCCGCACCAATGCTGAGACCTTGTCATCAAAGTCAGTGAGCATTTATGAAAGTATTACAAAAATAATGAAGCTTTACTTGAAAAGCCTCCATGAGACAAAATGCAAAGTCAACACCTTTACCATCTCAGCAAGGTGGCGGGGGCAGGGGGCTTGTTTTTAAATTTTTCTGTAACTAAAACTTTTCTTTAAAAAAAAATCTATGTTATTTTAAATATTTCAAAGAGAGAAAGAAAGGACAGAACTTTCCATTTTGCAAATGTGTTCCTTTTCTTTTTCATGAGTTTATAATAATTTTGTCCAAAAACCACTAACGTGCTTTTGGTAAGTCACTGTTTATTGTGCTCCCCAGTGCTCGGCAGTCCGGTCAAGGTATCTGGAGTTCCATGATGAGTCCCACGAAGACCTTGGCTTTGCCTTA